>NC_056751.1:412989947-413289947 GCF_019279795.1 Protopterus annectens
TCGTGTAATATTAATGTTAAGGGATGAATCCTAAATTATCAGTAGTGGCATAAATTTGTTTGTATGCATTTATATTAGGTAGTTGATACACAATAGCTTCACTGTTCTAACACTTTTAGTTAATGGATTATTTGCCATTTGATTTTGAGTATGTCTAAGTTGATGAGTTTTGGATTTTGTTAGCCTTTGTGGATTTAGATTTTTATTGCCTCAGTTTGTGAATGTTTGCTGGTTGCTCATTCCAGCTAGTAAGAATATGTTTGAGATTTTTTTTCTCTTGGTAGCTGCAATCAAGGGAGGTCTTTGGAAAGCTATTTCATTGTTTTGAGATCTTAAGGCTGAGAAAGTTAATTTTTCAGTTTAGTTTAATCATGAGACTTGGTCAAAAGTTCTTGCACATAAGTTTGTGAGTAAATCTAAAGATAAATAATATTATCTGACTGTAATGGGAAGTCGTTTAGCTTTGTTCAGGGTTGCACAGGGATATTCAAGTGATTGACCTGACATAAAAACATTAAATGCATAGATACGTTAAAACAATATCATGAGAAGTTTGGAACTTGATTATAGACAAATTAAATGTGGCTGACCTTTTTTCTGTCAGCAGTTTTTCTGTAAGTCCCTCTATTAAATATTTTCTCCCCTGTCTTGCAGGCCGTAATGAGTTGATAGCTCGATACATCAAACTAAGAACAGGGAAAACTCGCACCAGAAAGCAGGTAAGAAGCAAATCATAAAAGTGTGTGCACATAACGGAACTATTCCAGATTGGGCATGTTTTTATTTCCCCATGCATGACCGCGTTGTTGAAACATTTCTATTGCTGTTGCATTTGTTTGCTTGTTGTAGATGTTTGCTGGAGCTGAGTTTGTTTATTTTAACACCATATATGTTTTAATAAACATTTTCCAGACTTGCAAATTTACAAAGGGTTTGGCACACGTTGCTAATGTGGTCCTGCTGAGTTGATTTCTTTGTTTACACTCTCTTTAATATCTGTTTTGGCTCAAATGTTTTAAGTGAGAAGTACTGTGTATTATACCATGACCCCCCCAAAACGTGCACGCTGATTGGCCAGCGTGCACATTGTAAATCGAGTTATACTAATGGAAAAAGGTCCGGTCGCCCGGACTTTCCATTAGTATAACTCTACTTTTAAAACACTGTCTCGCTATGTTAAATGGGTTTAACATAGCGAGACAGGTTTTAAAAAAAAAAGCAATGGAGAAAGCAAGATCTCTGTTGCTTTTTACTGTTTCGCTATGTTAAATGGGTTTAACATAGCGAGACAGTTTTAAAATAAGCAACGGACATCTCCGTTGCTTATTTTAAAACTGTCTTGCTATGTTAAACCCATTTAACATAGCGAAAACATTAAAAAAAAAAGCAACGGGGATCCTGCTTTCTCCGTTGCTTTTGCCCACAGCTCTGATGTACTGCACAGGCGCGCAGTACATCAGAACTGCCGCGGATGCCAGACATCTGCGGAAGGGCAGTAAACAGTCATTTTACTATGCCATTATTTAAGAAAAGTAATCGTTTCTTTTCTTAAATAATGTCATGGTATAATAGCAATAACCCACTTCTGAGTGTGGGTAATGCTGTATTTACCCACGGTTGGCTTTGTTTGGTCCCTCGGGACCAAACCACGCCAATCGTGGGTAAATCCAGCATTACCCACACCCAGGCGTGGGTTATTGCTATAGTAACAACACTCATGTGATAACATAACATTGATGCTATTTTTCTGCTTTAAAGGACATCTGCCTTAAACAAAACATTTCCTGTTCCAGAGTATATTGTTACCTACAGAATGATCTATAGTGTCATGATAGTGGCATTTGCGTACTGTTTAGCTTTTTCTTTTGCATGGAATGTTGGGCTTGGGTGAAGTATGTGTCCATATTTATTTTTTGTGTGTCACATTTTAAGGTTTAAGTTTAGGAAAAGCCCACATAGCCGGGTCTTCCTTTTACTAGATAATACTTAAATTAACTAACCTTTCAGTCTGTGCTAAGATTCAGTTTTCATTAATCTTTAGAAATCATTTGTTATGTGCATGCTCAGGTAAATTGATAAAACTTTCCAAGGCTTCACTTGCACCTCCTGTTACCCATGATACTCTGCCACCACTGTCTTCCCTTTCCTGTTTTGTCCCTTCAGTAATAATGCTCTTCTGGATTCTGAATATCTGTAGGCTACCTTTTGGGGGGAGGGGGTACCAGGACCAGCCTTAGGTCAACTGGCACCCTAGGCGAAAGGGCTCCATGGCCCCCCCACACCACCTGATGCCCCCATCCTGATCTACCTACACCAAATAAATACTGGAAAAGTGCCCCTGCTAGAGTGATGCCCTAGGCAGCCACCTAGTTGGCCTTTGCCTAAGGCTGGCTTTGGGTGGCAGTGGGGGGATTTCACAGTTTCACTCTTTCTCTCTGGTTTCATAATTACCTAATTCAGCATTTTATATGGTAATTAGGTGACCCATATTAACTACAAACACCACCTTATTAAGAAAGGACATAACATACTGAACCCTTCTCTAATCCACACATATAGACTACACCTACACCTCCTACAAAATGGTGATATACATCCCAATCCAGGCCCTGCCAACATTAGTCCTGCTTCCCCTAGTAGGCCTTCTACCCCCCCCCCACCTCTACAAGGCCTCACAACTCCCTCTTCTTAGCTCACTTAAATGTACGTATAAGTGTAAACAACAAAGTTACACACCTTCATGCCCTACTGGATGTACATGACTTTGACATCCTTTGCTTAACCGAAACATGGTTAAAACCAACAACCCAAGACTATGAAATCACCCCTCCTGGATATAACATTTTAAGAATGGATCGCCTTAACAAGAAGGGTGGGGGTGTGGCTATAATATACAAAGCAGGGCTCCAGCTTTCAATACTAGATGCTCACCCACCATCCACTACTAACTGAAATTTTTATCACTAAGCTACAGCTAAATACTTGTAAATCCATCTACATTTTATGCTCATATCTTCCTCTAGGCAATAACATCAACTCCCTAGAAAATATCCTTTGCTGGCTGTCCATTAACTATCCACAGGAAACCATTGTGCTAGGTGACTTTAATTTAGACTGGAATACCTGTAATACTGACAACCCAACTAATTACATAAATCTACATGGCTTCTCCCAAATTATCACCTCACCTACCCACACCCATAAACCCAACAACAAAGAAACCACCCTTGATTGGATCCTAATACATACCCAGTCCATAACCTATAATGTAGGTATACTGCCTGATGACCTTAGAGATCACTCCCTTCTTCTTCTTCTTTCGGCTTTTCCCAGTTAGGGGTCGCCACAGCGGATCACTGTCCGCACATTGAGTGGCAGTGGAGTTTTACAGTGCCGAGTTGCAAGCCCGGCGCCCAACCTTCAACAGAAGGCACACACACACACGCACACCTAGGGACAATTTAGAGAATCCAATCCACCTGCAGCATGTCTTTGGGATGTGGGAGGAAACCGGAGCACCCAGAGGAAACCCACGCGACCACAGGGAGGACATGCAGACTCCGCACAGAAGGCACCCCAGCCGAGGATTGAACCGGAGAACCTCTTGCTGTGAGGCGGCAATGCTAACCACTGCACCACCGTGGCTGCCCCCCTTAGTGATCACTCCCTAACCTATATTATTAGGAAAAAGCTTAATATACCCTGCCCTACAACTTTTAGAACTACTCGCTCTCTCAAATAAACATTTCAACCCAGAACACTTCCAAAATGAACTGAGTGTATGTAACTGGACACCATTAAAACACCTCCAACTTGAAGAAGCTGTGGCATACTTTAATTCTAAGTTCCCTGAAATCCTTGACTACTATGCCCCTTCCTGTAGCCTTAGGAACTCCACCAAAACAGCTCCATGGCTTACTAAGGAAACCAAGAAAAACATTTTGCTAAGAAACCAAGTCTGGGCCAAATGGCGTACCTCTAAAAACCCGTCTGATCATGTAAAATTTAAACAACTCAGAAACTCTACTAAAACATCTATAATATCAGACAAAAAAACTTCTTCTTGCAACTTCAAAATACTAACCAACAAAGTCCACAGAAATTTTGGTCAGGTATCACTAGACTCATTGACCCAGGCAATTCTAAAACTCCATCCCCATCTGGAATTACCCTTGACTCTCCCAAACAAATTGCTGACTCCTTCAATAACTTCTTTACTGAAGCCATCCAGTCACTTGCTAACTCTCTACCTCATGTATCCTCTAATCTGCCCTCCTCCTCACATACCTCATCTCCCATTTTCCAACTCTGCCCTGTCCCCACATCCCTCAGCTGTACCCTCCTTCAAAAACTCAAACCCTCTACCCCTTCAGCAGACCATTTGCTTTCTAAATACCTTCAAATTGCCGCCAAAGTTATTGCCTACCCAATCTCTATCCTTATAAATAGAACCGTTATTGAAGGTACTGTCCCAGCCATCTGGAAAGTTTCACATATCATCCCACTACATAAAGGTGGCAACTCATCAGAACTTTCAAACTTCCGTCCAACTGCCCTCCTCTCTCCAATAGCAAAAATCATGGAAAAATGCATCCACCGTCAACTATTAGACCATCTTCTTCAAAATAGCCTATTAGCCAGCTCCCAGCATGGCTTTCGACCTTTCCATAGCACCACTACTGCCCTCCTTTCCTTCTCTGACCACATCAACAAAAATAGCAACAATAATACCCTGTCCTCTGCTATCTTTATTGATCTTTCAAAAGCATTTGACATGGTTAACCATCAGCTACTGCTGAATCTTCTCAAGTCTCTCTCATTTGATACTCAAGCATTACAGTGGTTCAAGTCCTATCTAGACAATAGACAACAGGCTGTGCTATGGGAAAACACTCTATCCTCCGACCTACCTGTCACCCTTGGTGTACCCCAAGGATCCATATTAGGCCCTCTTCTGTTCTCTATCTTCATAAACGATCTATCTATTAGTATTCCCCAAGCTGTAACTATACAATATGCAGACGACTCCACATTAATATCCTCCGCCACAGGGCCGTCTGAACTGCAGTCCCTCACCCAGAATACCTTTGAGCTTGTAGAAGAATGGTTTCTACAGCGGTGTCTCCTCTTTAACCCCAAAAAGACTAAACACTTGCTCTTTACGCCTACGCAAAAGTCCACCCCACTTAACTTCACTATCAAATCTAAAAATGGTACAGTCATATCTCCTGACACTACTACTAAACGCTCAGGAGTAACTATTGACCACAGCCTTAACTATGATACTCACATCAACATCACAATCAAATCAGTAAACCGAAAACTTGGCTCGCTCTACAAAATAAAGCCCTTCCTTACTCCTATAGCTAGAACTACTATTGCCCAAACCCACCTTATCTCTACTCTCTTTTATGTCTCCTATATATATACAAATCTATCCAAATGCATCCTCCACAAGCTGGCAGTCTCTTACAATAATATTGCCAGATTTGCTACCAGCTCCCCTTTTAGAACACACCACTGCCTAAATCTGAAGCAGCTTGGTTGGCTTGAATTCCACAATCAAATTTTATTTCATCAACTGAATATTGCACATAAAACCCTTTACCACCCAGAAAACATACCAATTCTCACTAGTCTAATCTCCCCATATAAGAATCTTACAAACCTATGCTCAGCCAGTAAACTTCTGGTATCCATACATAAACCAAACAACAAAGCAGGAGATTCCCTTTTCTCTAATACTGTGGGGAAAAGTTGGAACCTACTTCCCAGTGAACTCACATCACTATCTTCAACTTCACTCTTCAAAAAGAAACTAAAAATATACCTTAAAAACCATTGGCTGTGTCCCTGTTCAAACCCTGACTAAGACTATCTCTGTCTATTTACATCACAATCAGTCTTCCCAAGTTTCTTACTCACTTTATTGCCACTTTAAGGCCTCTACCATCTAGATGCTCTAGTTGCTCATATACACCTAAGATGTAATTTACCTCTTTTTCTCTCCTGAGTTTCTCCGCCTCCTCTTACTCTTCCAATCCTGTTTTCAACTACCTGATCTCCCAAATTCTGCAGAAGACTTTCTTCCCACAGCATTCACAAAAAAAAAAAAAAATAGTACCTTATCTTATTTTTGTGCTATTCTTCTGTTCCATCAATGTTTGCTAAATTACCTTAATCACCTGTTTTTGTCTAGCAACCTATCTGCATCTGAAGTTTAATGTTCTGCAACTTATTACTTAATACTTTGTGTGTCTAGTCTGTTTTAATGTGGAGCTTTTCTCCCCGGGCCTCTACTGAAAATGAACATATATCCAGCTAGACTAGCCCGGTCAATAAATGTAAAATAAAATAAATAAAATAAATTATTTGCAACATTTGAGAGTATATTTTTGCTTTAGCTAAGCATCTTCTCCTAATGCTAAGGCATCGACATATTACTATTGTGTTGAGATGACTTTTTTCTTTTTGGCTTATTTGAAGGAGGCCCTTTTCACTGTTATTCCTCGTTCTGTAATAAGTTTTAACTGTGACAAGCAAACCACCTGTGGTGATATTCAGGCCAAATGTGTTTAATGCTCATGTCCACAGCACTTTTCTGAGTCTTGTGGTAATTGTGGTAAATTTAATAAGGCAACTTAGGAGACAAAGAAAGCACATTATCACCTTTTTAGTTACACGATCAGGTTAAAGAAAGGTTTTAGCAACTTCCATTAGTTCTGTGGTATGTTCATGTTTTTTGACATTAAGAAGGTGTCTCCATCATCTCCACAGCCTATCTTTTTTTTCCCTACTTTCCTTGATCATAAGTAGTTTATTATCCAAGTCCATTTGCATTTCTATGAAACAATTATTTGTCAAATTGCTAAGTCTATAAGCAGTCCTTCATTGAGTTCAAATTTGTTAAGATCAAACTATGGCTTCATCTGCATGTACAGATGTTGAAGCTGCAGAAGGAAGGTTTCCTGTTACTTCTCTTCCATTTGAGGCAGTGATGACTTCTGCAGCAATATTGTCTTCTCCTGCATTGTTCGTGCATACCCTGCTCAAGGGGCCTTCTCCTGGTCTTGGTAGTGGTGATGTTCTTTGTGTTTCACTGTTGCAGTCTTTACATTTTGTAATCTGCTGACAGGTTGCCCTCAGTTGGCCTGAATAACAAAGTCTTGGGTCCTGTGTTGGTTGTGGTCTCCTCTTCCATGACTTCAGGTCGTCAGGGGTATAAAACATGCAGCCAATGCCATTTTATTCAGTCTTTCTTGCCGTGCGGTGCCCGAAGCAGAAGCAGTTCGCAAGTGCCGGTCGGCCGACTCCTGAAATTTTCAAATTCGAGTTTCAGAACCGAAGTCTTCAAATTAAAGCTAAGTACCCCTGTTGGGGAAACTTTTTCTTGCTCCTTACCAATGTCAATAAAAGTTAATAATTGCATTACTTGTGGGAAGCAAATACCTCATAAGGATTTTCATTTGTACTGTATTCCTTGCCTAGGCCCAGATCATAATGTGCCTTGTTGTCGGTTTTGTGCTAGATTTAATCAACGCATTGTTAAGTGTCGGTATATTTTTGCTTCTAAGTATTTTGGATCAAGATTTAATTATCCTGAAATGTCATCTGTTAGCAATCCGACTACTGAAGTCCACAAAAAGCGCAAAGAAAAAGACAAGAGACAGACAGTCGAGGTCCAAAACCAATGACGTAGCTTCTCCTAAGCCAGTCGCCGGTTCGCCGGTACTCAGTGAGGTGCTTTCGCTGCCCCTGATGCCCACTACTTTTGAGTCGCAGGCCTCTACCGAGACCCATTCGGAGTCCGGTATGCCGCGAGATTCTCAGAGTATTGAACCCGTGGATGTCTCTCCCTTGGATGGGTCCGGAGCCGCTGAGCAGGCACCGGCTTCTGATGTTTTCAGGCCTCAACATTTTTATATTAAACCGACGCCAGCCTCAAAAACAAGATCAAAAACGTCTTCTGTGTCTAAAAACCCTATGCATGAGCCACGTGCTCAGACCCCTATGCCTAAAAACAGATATCAGAATGGCTGAGGACTTAATTACCTTGATCAGGGGCTCCCAACCCCCCCCCCCCACACACACACACACACACACTGCTAAGAGGCCTAGGCAAGGCACTGGTTATGAATCTTCAGATCAGGTTTCCATTTCTTCTGATTCCTCTTCTGATCAGGAATTTGTTCCACCCTATGAGGATTCTGATGCAGAAGAATCCATCCCATCTGCATCTCCTCCTGAGGATTACTCTTTTGGAGAAACTTTGCATACTTTAAGGGAACATTTTCACTGGGAGAATCAGGACTTCTCTGAATCAAAAAAGAAGCTTAGGGATTTCCTCCTTCTTCCTCAGCATAGGCCTTTGGCAGTACCGCCTGTATTAGACATTGTTGATGATGTGTTTTCGGAATCTAGCATGGCTCCTGATTCCCTACCCTCCGGCTCCTAGAAAGCCAGACGGATATTAGAGGGTTCCTGACTTCCACAAATTTCTATTCAAAAATCCTGCTGCTGATCCGGAGACTATTTCACAGGGTCCCAAGGGTGTAAAGGCCTCCACAGCCAAAAATCCTACCCCCTCTGATAGAGATTCCAGGACGCTGGATAGATGGGGAAAGAAGGTGTATACGTCTGCAACCTTGGCAATTAGGGCCTTAAACTGCCAGTTTCATATGCTTAAAAAATCAACAGCATGTTATGGGCTTACTGAAACAGAAAATTATGTTGATTTCTGATTGTGTGGAAAATAAAGATTTACAGAAACTATTACATTCAGCAGAACAGGTTGAAAAGCATACTTTGCAATGTGGTTTTGATTCCTTGGAGACCTCTTGCAGGGCCGCAGTTACTGGATCTGTGATTAGGAGGCATGCCTGGCTCAAGGAGCAAAATCTGCCCGATCATGTTAAAGCTAAATTGTTGGATGTCCCCTTGCAGCATGATACTCTGTTTGGTAATAAGGCAGAAGAGATTTTAAAGAAAGTGAAGACAAAGCTAAATCTATGCAAACTGTAAAAGATTTCTTGCAAGTGTAGCCACCCAGGTTCAGTAGGCACTGGCCTACTAAAAATTGGTCCTTTCCTGTGTCCAACAGAGCCACTCAAAGCAAATCCAGGTGCTCCAAAGGCCCCAGATACCAGTCACAGGGTTCTTACAGGTCAAAGCAATGTGGTGCCTCCACCTCCAAATCTGGAGGAAACCAAGCACAACCCTACAGTAAGCAGTCTCAATGACTTCCCTCTACCTTCACCAAACACTTATCTTTTGGCAGCCCCTTTGGGGGGAAAACTAGCACTTCTTGCTCAAAATTGGCAGTTAATTACTCAGGACAAGTGGGTATTAAACATAGTATCCCAGGGGTAGAGATTTCATTTACATACTTTCATTTCCATACTTTGCCAATTCCAAACGGTTGGCCAGATCTGCCACAAAATCAGTGGGCAGAGGCTCAGAAACAAGTTATATCCCTCATGGATATGGGGGCTATTCAGCCAGTACCAGAAAAGGAAAAAGGACACTTTTTATTCGACTTTTCTTGGTACCCAGAAAAGACAATGCCTGGCGTCCAATACCAATACTGGACTTATCGATTTTGAACACGTTCCTGGACATTCCAGAATTCAAAATGCTGACTTTACAACAGCTACTGCCTATACTGAGCAGGAACGCTTGGATGTTCATCGTGTTACCCTGCTGCAGTCATCACACTTGGGTTATCCTGCCATCAGGCGGTCCCACAGTCGGCCCGAATTCCAAAGTCTTGGTCCAGCATTGGTTGCTGTCGCTTCTTCCCTGACGTCAGTGCACCAGGGGTATATAAGAGGCATCCAACGCCATTTTCTTCAGTCTTTCTTGCCGCGCAGTGCCCGAAGCAGAAGCAGTTCGCAAGTGCCGGTCGGCCGACACCTGAGATTTTTGATTTGAATTTCAGTCCGAAGTCTTCAATAAAGGTAAGTACCCCGTTGAGGAACACTTTCTTGCCTTAGTCCAATGTCAGAAAAAGTTAACAATTGCATTTCTTGTGGGAAGCAAATACCTCATAAGGACTTCCACTCCTATTGTATTCCTTGCCTAGGCCCAGACCACGACGTCACAGGTTGTCGGTTTTTTGCTAGGCTTAATAAACAAACTATCAAATGCCGTTTTGACTTTGCACGGCATTACTTTGGTAGGAAATGTAATTATATCATGCCGTCGGAGCAGCTGACTACCGCCATTCATAAAAAACGCAAGGATAAGGACAGGCAGCCTAGGAATAACCCAGACTCCGAGGCCTCAGCTGGGCCTGTCACCGGTTCTCCGGTTTTCAGTGAGGCACCTACGCAGCCCCTGACGACCGCAGAACTGGAACCCCCAGACAGCTGTGGATTCCCAAGTGGAGTCTGTTAGGCCGACGCAGCCATCTACCAACACCGGAGCAGAACTAGACACCGGTGCAGTGGAAACCACCTTCGGTTGCAGAAGGTGTCTTCAGACCGACTACACTCACCATTAAATCTTATGCTAAGCTTAAAACTCCTTTAAAACCTAAGAAAACTGTACATCAGTCTACAGTTCAAGGCCCCATGCCTAAGAAACAGATGCTTAAGATGGCTGAAGATTTGATTACCCTTATCAGGGGTTCCCATCTCCCTCCTGATAAAAGACCTAGACATAAAGAGGATTATGCATCCTCTGACCAAGTTTCTCTCTCCTCAGATTCTTCTGAGGAACAGGATTACACTTTTTCACCTTATGAAGATTCTGATGCTGAAGACTCTATTCCCTCAGCATCTCCCCCTGAAGACTACTCTTTTGGGGAAACTTTACATACCATGAGGGAACATTTCCACTGGGAAGGCCAGAATTACTCAGATTCTAAGAAAATGCTCCAAGAGTTCCTTTTACTACCCCAGCACAGACCTCTTGCTATCCCTCCTATTTTAGATATTGTGGATGATGTTTACTTGGAGTCTAGTTTAAATCCAGACTCTCTACCTCCTGCTCCAGCCAAACCAGACAGATACTACAGAGTGCCTGACTCACACAAATTCCTTTATAAAAGCCCTGTAGCTGACCCAGAAACAATTTCCCAGGGTCCTAAGGGAGCAAAAGCTTCTATGGCTAAAAATCCTGTGCCCTCTGAAAGGGATTCCAGAGCCCTAGATAGATGGGGAAAGAAAATATACACCTCAGCAACTCTGGCTATGAGAGCATTAAATTGCCAGTTTTACACGTTGAAATACCAACAATTTCTAATGTCTCAGTTAAAACAGAAAAATGAGCACACATTCAGAACAGCCTGAATTCAAGGAAATGCAGGATCTGTTGCATGCATCTGAACAGGTGGGCAAACATACTTTACAATGCGGATTTTGAAGCTTCCTGTAGAGCAGCTGTTACTGGCTCTGTCATACGTAGACATGCTTGGTTAAAAGAACAAACCCTCCCTGACCATGTAAAAGCAAAATTATTGGATGCACCTTTACAGCATGATGTATTATTTGGTGTTAAAGTAGAAGAGGTTTTAAAGAAAATTGAGGATAAGGCAAAGTCTATGCAAACGGTCAAGGATTTTTTGCAGGTACAACCCCCTCGTTTCAGCACAAATTGGCCAACAAAAAACTGGTCCTTTCCAGCTTCAGACATCACAGAGGGGCAAATACAGACACCCAAGGGGCAGAGGTCAGTCACAGGGCCCTTACAAACCTCGCCAATGGGGTTCTGCTACCCAGAAAGGAGGAGAAGACAGGCCCCAAGCTAGCAGAAGACAAACACAATGGCTCTATCCTCAAACTACCAAGCAAATCTCTCCTGGCAACTCCCTTGGGAGGAAAACTAGTATTTTTTGCAGACAACTGGCCCATCATCACAAAAGACAAATGGGTTCTAAACATTGTCTCTCAAGGATACAGATTCCACTTTCATACTTTACCAAGGATCAAAGGAATGCCAAACCTGCCACCAAATCATTGGGCAGAAGCACAAAAACAAATTACAGCTCTCATGAACATGAGAGCCATTCAACAGGTACCTACACAGGAGCAAGGACAAGGATTTTACTCAAGACTCTTCCTAGTCCCAAGAAAGGACAAAGCATGGAGACCCATTCTGGATATTTCAGTTCTGAACACCTATCTGCAAGTACCAAAATTCAAGATGCTAACACTACAGCAGCTTCTTCCCATGCTGGGCAAGAATGCTTGGCTAGTCACTTTGGACCTCAAGGAGGCATACCTGCATGTCCCTATCAGACAAAATTGCAGAAGATACCTCCACTTCATTGCAGGTTCAACGCATTATCAATTCTCTGCACTGCCCTTTGGCTTATCTACTGCGTCCAGGGTCTTCCCAAAATGTCTGGCACCAGTAATTGCATACTGCAGACAAAGAGAAATTCAAATATACCCATACCTGGACGACTGCCTTATTCAAGCAGAAAGCAAGGACATTCTTTTAAAGCATCTGGCATTTGTCAAACACCTTCTATGTTGCCTACGGTACACAGTAAACAAAAAGAAATCAAAACTAGTGCCCTCACGAAACATAATATTCCTGGGTGCCAGCTTGAATACAATGGCCCAGATGGCTTATCTCATGCCAGACGAGCGACGACAGCTCTTTCAATATTTCAAAATAATGGCAACAAAGACCCAACTCCCTGCAAGAAAAATTCTGCAGGCCTTGGGATTCATGGCATCTTGCATACTACTAATACCATTTGCAAAACTGCATATGAGGAAATTACAATGGTACCTGAAAAGTGTATGGACTCAGCACAGAAACAGCTTGGAAACAATGATACCACTCATTTCCTGCCTTCAACAGGAGTTTCTATGGTGGGCACAGGCATGTCACCTCAACAAGGGTCAGCCTTTCACCTTACCCACAGCCAGGCAAACTATGACAACAGATGCATCGGACTATGCCTAGGGAGCACACATGGTAGGGTAGTGCGTTCAGGGCAAATGGACTACAGATCAGAGGCTTCTGCATATCAATCAAAAAGAAATGCTAGCAGGACAGAATGCCCTAACAGTTTTCAAGGACCTTCTACACCCAGGACAATTAGTAATAAAGACAGACAATACCACAGTCATGTGGTACATAAACAAGCAAGGGGGCACACATTCTTACCCTCTATGCAGGCAAACAATGACCTTGTGGAACACTGCACTGTCTTACCAGGTTCAATTACAAGCACAATTCCTGCCAGGAAAGAAAAACACATTGGCAGACGACCTAAGCAGAAATATCATGGATCCACACAAATGGAAACTAGATCCACAAGTATTTGCAATGATAGCTCAAAATGGGGACGCCTAGACATAGATCTGTTTGCAAGCCCCCACAACCACCAACTTCAAAAATTTTGCACAAGGACCTTCCATCCACTAGCTTGGAAAGTGGACACCCTCTCATTCAGTTGGAAAACATTAACAGTGTATGCCTTCCCTCCACTGCCTCTTCTAGCAAAGGTACTGCTGAAAGTCAGATTAGAGAGGCCACAAATGATACTCGTTGCACCAGACTGGCCACGCCAGCATTGGTATCCAATTTTAAGGAACATGGCCCACGGACCACCATGGATTTTGCCACAAACTCCTCACCTGCTCACCCAGCGAGACAATCAGATTCTACACAGTCAGCTCAAGACTTTAAACCTGGCTGCATGGCGAATTACCTAAATAACCAGCCAACACCTTTATCCAAAGTGGTTATGGATATCATTCTGGAGGTCAGGAGGCCCAGCACCAGGAAAACATATTCAGACAAATGGAAAAGATTTTGCGCCTGGAACCAGGCTAAACGCCTAAATCCCCTTGATCCAGTCATCCCTCAGATTCTACAATATTTAACTGAGATGTTACACAAAGGACTTTCCTTTTCATCTATTAAGATCCACGCCTCAGCAATTTCAGCTCATTACAGCACGGATCCTCCTTTACTCTCACATCCACTCTTTAAGACAGTACCTCAGAGGGGCTAAGAACTTAAGACCGCCAAGGAGAGCTCCAACACCTACTTGGGATCTCAGCTTTGTTCTGGAAAAGCTTACATTGCCACCCTTTGAACCAGCTTTTTCAGCTGATTTAAAATTTCTTTCTTGGGAAACTGCCCTACTACTAGCAATAACCTCAACTAGAAGAGTCTCAGAGCTACAGGCACTAATGGCAGTGGAACCTTTCCTC
The DNA here is from genome assembly GCF_019279795.1 of Protopterus annectens. Classification (NCBI taxonomy): domain Eukaryota; kingdom Metazoa; phylum Chordata; order Ceratodontiformes; family Protopteridae; genus Protopterus; species Protopterus annectens. The sequence goes on from NC_056751.1 coordinate 413,004,125, forward strand.
ATTTTTCATCAAGACAGAGTTTCTCTATGAACTAATCCTTCCTTTATGCCAAAGGTGGTATCCAGTGTGGCCCTAGACCAAACCATTCACTTGCCCACCTTCTTCCCAAATCCCCAGAACAAAGGAGAAAGACTCCTGCGCTCTTTGGACATTCACAGGCAATTACGTTACTACTTGGATAAAACTAAGGCTTTCAGAATAACTGACCAACTTTTTGTAGCCTATGCTACAGGATCACAAGGAAAAGCTATCCCAAAACAGACCATTTTTAAATGGATATGGCATTGCATACGTTTCTGCTACACACATCATGGGAAACCAGTACCTGCTAACATTAGGTCCCACTCCACCAGGGTTACAGCTACATCAGCAGCCTTTCTCAGGGGAGTGCCAACCAAGGATATTCTGGAAGCTGCTACTTGGAGTTCAGTGCACACCTTCACCAAGCACTATCACTTAACTCTATACTCTAAGACTAGAGCTGGTTTTGCCACTGCAGTTTTGCAGGGTTTACTAGCTTCTTCTAACCCTGTTTGACTCCACCTCCCATCCTTAGCTTTGGGATTCAACCCAAGTGTGATGACTGCTGCACTGTAACACGATGAACATAGTACAGTTTTGTACCTACCATAAATGTAGATGTTCGAGTGTTCACCCTGCTGCAATCCAGGTTACCCTCCTTCCATCCCCTCTGAACTAGCTGAACTTATCTCTACCACTCTATCCTATGCTACCTCTGTGGTGTATTTGCTTGTGCCTAATGGTATTGTTTTATTTTTATATAGCTATATGTGTGTGTGTGTGTATATATATATATATATATATATATATATATATATATATATATATATATATATATATATATATATATATATATATATATATATATATTACCTACCTATTGGGGGCACCTGACATCTGGGGCAAGAAAAACTGAAGAAAATGGTGTTGGATGCCTCTTATACCCCTGGCGCACTGACATCAGGGAAGAAGCGACAGCAATCGATGCCGGACCAAGACTTTGGCATTCGGGCCAACTGCGGGACCGTCTGCCGGCAGGATAACTCAAGTGTGATGACTGCAGCAGGGTGAACACTCGAACATCTACATTTATGGTAGGTACAAAACTGTACTTTAGTGACTCTAGACTTAAGAGGCATACCTGCATATCCCAATAAGGGAATCCTGCAGAAGATACCTCCGCTTCAAGGCAGGTTTTCTGCATTACCAATACTCTGAGCTGCCCTTTGGTTTATCTACTGCGCCCAGGGTCTTTACAAAATGCCTGGCACCAGTAATTGCATTCTGCAGACAGAGAAGCATACAAATTTATCCTTATCTGGACGACTGTCTCATTCAAGCAGAGGACAAGGACAAGAAATCCCAACTGGTACCCTCTCAAATGATCACATTCCTGGGTGCACGCTTGAATACAACTGCCCAGATGGCTTACCTGATGCCAGACAAACAAAGGCAACTGACAACCTACTTCAAACAAATGGCAACAAAAACCCAGTTATCTGGAAGACAAATTCTGCAGGCTTTGGGGTTCATGGCATCCTGCATTCTACTAATTTCATATGCGAGACTGCGTATGAGGAAACTACAGTGGTACCTAAAAAGTTTATGGAGTCGACATTGTCACAGCCTGGAAACAATGATTCCTCTCATTCCCTGCCTACAACAGGAGTTTCTTTGGTGGGCAGAAACATGTCACTAAAACCAGGGACTGTCATTCACTCTACCCCCTGCCACCCAAATCCTAACTACACATGCATCAGACTATGGTTGGGGGGGGGGGGCCCACCTGGCGCGGAGATGCATTCAGGGCAAATGTAGCCCAAAACAAATGCATCTGCATATCAACCAGAAAGAGATGCTAGCTGTTCAGAATGCTCTGACAGCCTTCAAGGACTTACTTCATCCAGGACAACTACTGATAAAGATGGACAACACCACGGTTATGTGGTACATAAACAAGCAGGGGGGGGTACACATTCCCACTCCCTTTGCAGACTAGCCATGGCATTGTGGAACACAGCTTTGACTTACCAAATACATCTTCAAGCTCAATTCCTGCCAGGAAAACAAAATACTCTGGCAGACGACCTAAGCAGAAATCTTATGGACCCGCGCAAATGGAAACTGGATCCACACATCTTCAGCATGTTAATTCAGAAATGAGGGTGCCCAAACATAGATCTATTTGCCTCTCCCCAAAATTATCAGCTGGACAAATTCTGCACAAGAACTTATCACAGAAAAGCATGGAAAGTGGGTGCCCTATCCTTCATTTGGAAAAACCTATCAACCTATGCTTTTTCCCCCCTCTGCCTCTACTCTCCAAGGTCTTAATAAAAGTCAGACAGGAAAAACCAAAAATGATCCTAGTTGCTCCGGATTGGCCTACTTCATCCGGGACAACTACTGATAGACAACACCATGGTCATGTGGTATATAAACAAGCAGGGGGGGGCACACATTCTTACCCCCTTTGCAGACTGGCCATGACTTTGTGGGACACAGCATTGACTTACCAAGTACATCTGCAGGCACAGTTCCTGCCGGGAAAGGAAAATACTCTGGCAGACGAACTAAGCAGAAACCTCATGGATCCCCACGAGTGGCAGCTGGATCCACAAGTCTTCAGCATGATAACAAGCAAATGGGGATGCCCGGGCATGGATCTATTTGCCTCCCCTCACAACTACCAGCTAAAAAGATTTTGCACAAGGACTTATCACAGACAAGCATGGAAAATGGATGCCCTATCAGTATGTGCTTTTCCTCCACTGCCACTCCTCCCCAAGGTACTCCTAAAGGTCAGACAGGAGAAGCCAAAAATGATACTGATTGCCCCAGACTGGCTCCGCCAGTACTGGTATCCAATCTTAAGGAATTTGTCTCAATGCCCAGCTTGGACCTTACCTCAGATACCCCATCTACTGTCCCAGCAAAACGATCAGATCCTGCACAGTCAACTCAGGACATTAAACCTAGCAGCATGGCAGATAATGTAATCATACAAAACACACCTCTCAGTAAAGCTGTGATGGATGTCATTTTGGAAGCCAGAAGGCCTAGTACTAGAAAATCTTATGCTGGAAAATGGAAGAGATTCTGTGCCTGGAACCAGGCACAAGGAAGTGATACAGCTGTACCAAATATTCCTCAGATTTTGCAATACTTAACTGAGATGCTGGACAAAGGCCTATCTTTTTCATCAATTAAAATTCATGCCTCTGCCATTTCGGCTCATTACAATACAGAGCCACCAATCTTGTCTCATCCTTTATTAAAGCAGTACCTCAGAGGAGCCAAAAATTTAAGGCCCCCAAGGAGATCACCAATACCTGCATGGGACCTCAACTATGTCTTGGAAATACTCACCCTGCCTCCTTGCCAGCTGCTACTGCTGATATAATGTTTTTATCTTGGAAAACAGCTCTGCTCCTAGCAATAACTTCTGCAAGACGAGTTTCAGAGCTACAGGCACTCATGGCTATGGAACCTTTTATCATGTTTTATCCAGACAGGGTTTCTTTGAGGACAAACCTGACATTTATGCCTAAAGTGGTGTCCAGTGTGGCTCTTAACCAAACCATTCGTCTGCCAACTTTTTATCCAAATCCACAGAACAAGGGGGAGATAATTCTGCATTCCTTGGACGTACACAGACAGATTAGACTCTACTTGGACAGAACCAAAGCTTTCAGGAAGGCAGAGCAATTACTAGTGGCATATGCTGCAGGATCACAAGGAAAGGCGATCTCAAAGCAGACTATTTCAAAGTGGATAGGCCACTGCATTCGTTTCTTCTATTTTCAACATGGCAAGCCAGTGCCTAAGGGCATTAGGCCACATTCAACCAGAGCTGCAGCCACTTCAATAGCCTTACTCAGGGGAGTACCAACCAAAGACATTTTAGAGGCTGCTACTTGGAGTTCAGTGCACACCTTTACAAAGCACTGCCATCTGCCACACTACTCTAAATCCAGGGCAGGCTTTGCCACTGCAGTTCTGCAGGGCCTCATAACCGCTCCTAATACTGTTTAGCTCCAGCCTCCCAACCATAGCTTTGGGACTCTACCCAAATGTAATGACTGCAAGAGTGAAACACGAAGAACATAGTGCAGTTGTGTACACTAACCATAAATGTAGATGTCCGAGTGTATTCACTGTTGCAGTCCAGGTTACCCACCCGCCATCCCCCCTTTTTCTGCTGGAACTTATCTTTCCTTCTCTGATTTATACAACCTATGTGGTATATTTGCTGGTAGATAAAGGTAAAGTTTATATTGGTGCATGTAATTTTATATATATAAATTTTGGCTACCCTTTTAGGGGGCACCTGACAATCTGGGGCAAGAAAAACTGAAGAAAATGGCGTTGGCTCCTTCTTTTATACCCCTGACGACCTGAAGTCAGGGAAGGGGCGACAGCAGCAGACGCAGGACCCAAGACTTTCGAATTCAGGCCGACTGAGGGCAACCTGCCAGCAGGATTACCCAAATGTAATGACTGCAACAGTGAATACACTTGAACATCTACATTTATGGTAAGTGTACACAACTGTACTTTCTGCAGGGCCTTATAGCCGCTCCTACTGCTGTTTAGCTCCATCCTGCCATTCATAGCTTTGGGATTCTACCCAAATGTAATGACTGCAACACTGAAACACTAAGAACATAGTACAGTTGTGTACACTTACCATAAATGTAGATGTTTGAGTGTATTCACTGTTGCAGTCCGAGTTACCCACCTGCCATCCCCCTTTTCTATAACTTTTTTTTTCCTTCGCTATATACTAAAGCCTTTGTGGTGTATTTGCTTTTAGATGAAGGAAAAGTTTATGTTGCTAAAAGTGCTTTTACATATATTTCTGTTTATATATATATATATATATATATATATATATATATGTATATATATATATATTTTTTTTTTGCTCCCCATTTGAGGGGCGCCTGACATCTGGGGCAAGAAAAACTGAATAAAATTGCGTCGGCTGCATGTTTTATACCTCTGACGACTTGACGTCATGGAAGAGGAGACAGCAGCTGACGCAGGACCCAAGACTTTGTTATTCAGGCCGACTGAGGGCAACCTGCCAGCAGATTACCCAAATGTAATGATTGCAACAGTGAATACACTTGAACATCTACATTTATGGTAAGTGTACACAACTGTACTTTTTTTGCATCAGGACCTTCTTCTACATTATTAGTCATACCCTTGCTCGGAAAGCTTTCTACTCTTTCCATCCAGATAGAATGTTTCATGCTATTCCTCAAGTCTGTCACACAGAGCTTGTTAGGTCTGTTAGTGAGATTTTACACCCATAGAAAAATTTTTTCTCCCTTCTCTTGACCCTTTGAGAGGCATGAAGGTAGAATAGATGCGAAAGCTGTTTTCCCTCTTGACTTAGAAGTTTGATGGGTTGTCCATTTTAAGTGCAAGAACATCAAGAACACCAGCCTGTGAGCTCACATTTCCCAACTCTGCCCCTGCCCCCCCACCAAGCTTTGGGTGGAATGTTACCGGTACCCTCTGGTATCAGACCATCTTTCTCTCAACAGTCTGCTCCTTATTCTGTACTACCTTCAAAGGTGCTGAATTGTTTTCATTCACGAGAGCAGGTCTGACTACCTGCACCCATGTTATGTTTGCTGTGGTCTCCAGCATGCACTTATTCAGTTTCTCTGGCATTGGTTCAACCTTCTACTTGACAATGAATACCCTAGCATTGAGGAAGTATATCAGAGAACTTCCATTCTGTTTGAGTGCAGACTTCTCAAGAGGTCATCCTTCTGTATTTTTGAAAGTTGACCCAATGGTTTGTAGCAAAATGTGACATCTTCCATACTCATGTTTCTCATTGCCTGAAAGGCTGTTTTCATCATACATAGAAGATTTATCAAATCAAGGAGAAGGACCAGAAATATTTACTACATTGATCCCTTTATTGAAGATTGGGATGGAGTGCCCCATTTCTCTACGTTCCCCCTTGGAAGACCCAAAGATAGAAGGGTTTTAGAGATGATGAAGAGACGTCATGCTGCCTGTCTCCACAGCATTCGTCAGAGTGGTCCTTCCTTTGTTTAATGTTATTGGTGATGCTGTGGAAACATATTGGGATAATCTAAACACAGTGGATACATGTCAAAGAAGGTTAAATAGCATTGTTAGACCTCATAGAATTTTGCTGTTCGTCCAGAGACTCATAAGCAGGATGCAGTTTTTTCTGTGGCTACACTGAGGAGAATCCCCACTTCCTAGTTTCAGGTTATCTGCCCTGTGATAAGGAGTCTGGGACTTTGGGAAGGATAAGGAAGATAATGTAGTCATACAAAACACTCCTCTCACTAAAGCGGTGATGGATGTCATTTTGTAGGCCAGGAGGCCTAGTACTAGAAAATGGAAGAGATTCTGTGCCTGGAATCAGGCACAAGGAATTGACACAGCAGTACCAAATATTCCTCAGATTTTGCAATACTTAACTGAGATGTTGGACAAAGGCCTATCCTTTTCATCAATTAAAATTCATGCATCTGTCATTTCGGCTCATTACAATACAGAGCCACTAATCTTTTCTCATCCTTTGTTAAGGCAATACCTCAGAGAAGCCAAAAACTTAAGGCCTCCAAGGAAATCACCAATAGCTGCATGGGACCTCAATTATGTTTTGGAAAAACTCACTCTGCCCCCTTTTGAGCCAGCCGCTACAGCTAATATAAAGTTTTTATCTTGGAAAACAGCTCTGCTCCTAGCAATAACCTCTGCAAAATGAGTCTCATAGCTACAGGCACTCATGGCTGTGGAACCTTTTATCATTTTTTATCCAGACAGGGTTTCTCCGAGGACAAACCTGACATTTATGCCTAAGGTAGTGTTTAGTGTGGCCCTTAACCAAACTATTCATCTGCGTACGTTTTATCCAAATCCACAGAATAAGGGGGAGAGAATTCTGCATTCTTCGGACATACACAGATAGCTACGCTTCTACTTGAACAGAACCAAAGCTTTCAGAAAGACTGAGCAACTACTAGTGGCATATGCTGCAGGATCACAAGGAAAGGCTATCTCAAAGCAGACTATTTCCAAGTGGATAGGCCACTGCATTTGTTTCTGCTATTCACAGTATGGCAAGGCAGTGCCTAAGGGCATTAGACCACATTCTACCAGAGCAGCAGCCACTTCAGCAGCCTTCCTCAGGGGAGTACCAACCAAAGACATTTTAGAGGCTGCTACCTGGAGTTCAGTGCACACCTTTACAAAGCACTATCATTTACCACTGTACTCTAAATCCAGGGCAGGCTTCGCCACTGCAGTTCTGCAGGGCCTCATAGCCGCTCCTAATGCTATTTAGCTCCAGCCTCCCAATCATAGCCACTCCTAATGCTATTTAGCTCCAGCCTCCCAATCATAGCTTTGGGACTCAACCCAAGTGTAATGACTGCAACAATGAAACACGAAGAACATAGTACAGTTGTGTACACTTACCATAAATGTAGATGTTCGAGTGTATTCACTGTTGCAGTCCAGGTTACCCACCCACCATCCCCCATCACTTTGCTGGATCTTATCTACACCTCTCTAATCTATACAACCTATGTGGTGTATTTGCTTGTAGATGAAGGTATTATATATTTTGTTGCATGCATGTTTTATTGGCATATTTTTAGCCTACCCTTTTGGGGGCACTTGACATCTGGGGCAAGAAAAACTGAAGAAAATGGCGTCGGCTGCGTTTTTTATACCCCTGGCGCACTGACGTTAGGGAAGAGGCAACAGCAACTGACGCTGGACCTAGACTTTGGAATTCAGGCCGACTGAGGGTAGCCTGCCAGCAGGATCACCCAAGTGTAATGACTGCAACAGTAAATACACTCGAACATCTACATTTATGGTAAGTGTACACAACTGTATTTTCCTGCCTTGTTAGACATAGAATTCAAATTTAGTGGTGGTGTGGTTTGAATAGTATTTAGCACAAGCACCATTAAGTGAAAAACATGAAGCCATAGACTGTTGCACATCTTCTTTTGCTTACAAAAATTTTGAACCAATTTTCTCAAAATGTTAATTCTTCTGCTATATCTGATTTTACAGTATCTAAAACAAAGGTATATGAAGTGTTTGGGCTTTCACCCTAACAGTGTACCATTTACTTAATTGACTACACCAAACGCTCTCCTCCACTCTCTTTCTTAACCATAGTTGGAACTGTAATTCTGCCCCTTTGAATGGTGTGTATGTACAGGTAAAAGAGAGACTGAAAAGAGTGACTTGAACCAAAGGCTTCCAGACTACTGTACCTACTGATCTTTTACTAGAGATACTGAATTCTGAAACCTCTCGATGTTCATCGTGTTACACAACTCTTTCTCTTTAAACAGCCCAGTTACCACAGATATTTTTACCTAGGAGCATGGGCTTGTATTTATGTTCTGGCAGCAGACCCAGATGGATAACGCACACACTTTGTGCTGTACTGTGTTCAGAAAATTTCTAATAAGTAGTTGGCTGTCATGTTTTCATTTTGTGGAAAAGTGCCTCCCGTTGCAGAGACAAATGTCATGCATTGATTTTACTACTGGGTTTTAATCCAGTGTCTACATTCATTGACATATTCTTCTGCATTTAGTCTGATCCTGTCAAAAAAGGCACTAAAAGTGGCATGTACTAAGTGTTCAGATTTCCTAGGGGTTCAGTTGAAACAGCTTGGAATGGTCTTTTTTTTTCAAAGCTTTATTTTACTTTTGTTTCATTATTTTGTTACAACATTTACAAAAAACATTTTACTGAAACTGGTCAGCATACCGCAACAAGTAAGGCCAATAAACATTCACATAACCAACCAAAACATTTAAAGCTTGCTTTCTTAATATGACAGGAGAGACTATACTATTAAAAGATACATGACATTCTTGACTCAAGTAATTCTAACTATCGTTACTGGCACAACGTTGAAAATTCAGTAGTTAATAAAGAAGATAATATGAAAACATCACATGTACAACTATTTACATATAGTGCTACATTCGTGCACTATTATTATTACTATAGTAACACCTTGAAGTAACTGTAAAAAAATTGAATGAGTTAAATCCTGTGGAGGGAAGGACTAGCCATAGTACTAGTATAGGAGAGTAGGTGCAAAGCCATTTTATATTACTTCAGGATACTGTCTAAGGTTGTACTTCAGAAGTTAAGGTATTTCATGCGTTTGCTAATATTTTCCGTAGTTAGTTTATGGGAGAGAATATACTTGGATGCCATCTTTGTAAAATTTTCCCAGTTTGTTTTAGAGCAGTCCAACCAGTTCTGTGTTATATGAAGCTTAATTAGCATAATTAGCATAAAGAGAGCAATCTGGACTCTCACTTCATTAGTGGGAAGGCCCTTTTGACCCACATGCAATATAGCAAATTCCCATGAAAAGGTGGATTTCCCGTAACCCTTTTTTTCCAGTTTAATCCTAAGTGAGTTCCATAAGCTCTGTGCGTATTTACAGTACCACAGGATATGCAGGAGGTCAGCTGTCACTGTGGGGCAGAAGGGGCAGAGAGGTAAAGTATTTGGAAAGAACCTGTTAAGACGCTCCGGGGTATAATATGCATTATTATTTACCATTAATTGTGTATATAGTAATTTCTTGAACGGGGGCAAACCTGCTTGTATTATTTATTGCTTGGGACAAGTGATCCTCTGTCAGTTCTGAGTTTTTGTTTCTCCAATGCTGTGCAAATGTAATAGAAGATTGATATTTAATGGTTGAGATAAAGCTGTATGCAATTGATAACATTTTCTTTTTAATTTTTAGACACTTCAGGAGGGATAGGGCAATGTTTATTTCTTCCTGAACCTCATTAGGGAAATTACCCAAAGCAGATACTAACTCTTTGATTTGTCTCAGAATTATTGTATATTTGTTATTAAGTTCAAATTTTATTTTATGCCCTTTAGAGAGTTATCCTTAATGGCATAGAAATCCCAGACATTTAAGTTTTTAATTTGGGGAAATTGGTAAAGATTTATCATTTTATTGCCCAGTTTTAGATTTGGTTTTAAATGAATGGGCTGCAAAAGTGTGTTTGTTAGACCTACTGAAAAGAAGAGCTTCTGGAATAGATTTATTTTATATTTGATTAGTTTATGTAGTTTCATGTCTTTTAACACAGGTTTATTTATGAAGGGTATTGATTTGGGATTTATGTTAACACAAGCTTTATATGTGCATGCCATAGACCAACCCACTGGGGGAAATGAGTAGAGCTAATTGGATTATGGTCTGCAATTAACATGCGTCTGTTGGCGCAAATTATGTCGTAGTATAATCTAAAATCTGGTATTCCCAGTCCCCTTTTATTTTTTGGAAGCATTAATTTTGGTAGGGAGATTCGTGGGGTCTTAGGAAACCAAATGAATTTAGTTAAAGTTGTTTATCTTTTTGAAGAAGTTTAAAGGAATGTTGCTGTTTGTTGCATTAAATTGGTATAATAACCTGGGTAGGATGTTCATTTTTATAATTGCTACTTTAGATAAAAAGGGGAATTTCATATTCTTCCACCTGTCTGTATCGTTTTCGATGTTTGTCCCTGATTTGTCAAGATTATTTTGTAAGGAGTTGTTATGGTTATGGTCAAAAATTATCCCTAGGTACTTAAAAGTATATTTCAACTTAATTTTGGTTATAGGAAAGAGAGGCTCTTTATGATCTATTGGGTTAATTGGAAAAATAAGAGATTTTGAATGGTTAATTTCATAACTGAAAGTTTTTGAGAAGGTTTCGATAGTGTTTTGAATTTTTTTTCAAGTCAGTATTAGGTAACTGGAAATATATAATGAGGTCATCAGCAAAGGCTGAAAATACCAGATTTGTCCCTAAAATATTGGGAATGTGGTGAAATGTCTTTTGTGTTAAGTATATAAATAGGGGTTCGATATATACGTTAAAGAGGTAGGGTGAGAGGGGACAGCCCTGTCTTGTTCCATTATTTAATTTTATTTTAGAAGAACATAGTTTATTAATATACAGAGTGGTAAAGGAGGAATCATGTAAGATTTTGATTGTATTTATAAAATTAGTTGGAAAGGGAATGGTCTTTTACAAAATGGCACTCGAGTATGGAAAGCACACAATTACAGAAACCTTTGTGTTTAATTTTTATGATCTGAAGTAGTTGACTTCATTCATTCTGCACATATGGGTATACGAATCCGATTCGGATCCGAGCCGGCAAAACTTTTCAAGCATCGGCTCCGAGCTCCAAGCTCCTCCCTTACCTATATTACATCACTTCCTCCTATCTAGCCCCAGATCTCATTTGCCGCTGTATGAGTCAGCATCGTGGTCTCTGAGCTCCTAGCTAGTTGGTAAGGTTTTGGTCCTTTATGGCTAATTGCTGAGTGTGTATACCTTCCTTTTTTTTCCCCTCCCTTACATCGCGTTTGGTCGTTGTTAGTTTTACAGCGACATTTTCTATCCATGCACTGAATTACTTGGCACATGTCATCTGACTGCAGCGAGATCTTATATCGGATCTGAGTCGCTCCTGGAGTCTGTCGCAGCAGGACAAGCAGTCCTTCACTGCGAAGATGACTACACTGAAATCAGTGACTAATACCTCTATGTGTCTCCTCTCTCATGCCACGCAGGGAGCCGCTAGAGCTGCTGGTACAGGCGTTGCCTTGAGGCGACACACCTGGATCAGGCTGTGTCAATTTGCGGACCCCTTTAAGGCATCTTTCATCAACGCCCCATTCGATGGATCATCCCTCTTTGGGAAGACTGTACGTGACACACTAACCCAGAGTGAGAAGGACGGAAAGACTTTGTCAGCCGTCGGAATCCGCTTCTCTAACCCCCAGAGGTCCAATTCCAGGATCCAAAAGGGGCAAAAGAAGATGTGGTTCTGAACATCACAGTCCTTTCATGACGCTCAGGAATATTCGTCCCCCAGAGGCAGAGGGGGTCAAGACCGACGCCGTCCCAGAGGCAGAGGGTGTCCCAGAAACTTCGGGTCTAGGGAACCTTTTTCCGACAGACCCGCACAGCAGCCCTGAGTGGTTGCCTGGCTGCTGTACTCTGGAGGCAGTTGGGGGGAAGATTTTCCTTACATCCAGCGGCATGGGAGTCCATTACTGCAGACCGCTGGGTGTTAAACATCATATCCAGAGGATATTCTATCCCCCTCATTTCATGTCCCATAACTCCAGCACGCCTTCCAGATGTTCCACCCGCTCACAGGGAGGCTGCAACTTTAGAGGTTTCGAAGCTGCTACAAAAATGAGCCATCGAACCGGTCCCCCCAGATCAATCTGGATCAGGCATCTACTCCAGGTTCTTTTTAGTGCCAAAGAAGACGGGGGACCTCAGGCCCATTCTGGACCTGTCTATCCTCAACCTGTCGGTAGAGAAACAAAAATTCCGGATGATTACTCTACAGTCCATTCTACCGTTTCTAAGAGAATGTGACTGGATGCGCTCGTTAGACGTCCAGGACGCTTACTATCACATCAGGGTCCACAGAAGCTCCAGGAGGATGTTCTTCAAGGATGCATCTGCAGTCCTAACATATGGGTTGTCCTGCCTCAGGCAGCCCTTCGGTCGGCCGGATTCCAAAGTCTGGGTCTGGCCTCGGATGATGTCGCACTTCACCCGACGTCATAGCTGCTGTGAATTGGGTATAAAGGCATCAGCCGACGCCATTTTCCTCAGTCTTTCTTGCCGCGCGGTGCCCGAAGCAGAAGCTATTCGCAAGTGCCGGTCGGTCAGATCCAGAGATTTCTACTACCGAAGACTTCTAAAAAGCTAAGTACCCCGTTGGGGACTCTTTCTTGCCTCAGCCGATGTCAGAAAAAGTAAATAATTGTTTAACTTGTGGGAAACAAATACCTCATAAGGATTTCCACTCTTACTGCCTTCCTTGCTTAGGCCCAGACCACGACGTATCGGCTTGTCTAGCCTGTGCTTCCTTCAACCGACGGGACACTTAGACATCGGTCGGAGTTTGCGGAGGAGTTTTTTGGTCCCGCTTTTGCTTACAAAATGCCGTCGGAGACTCCCGACTTCACAATTAGCTAAAAAGCGTAAGGAAAAGGACCGACACTCGCGGTCCGCGGTTTCGGCCGAAACCACGGTTAAGCCAACCGCGAGTGTCTCGGTTTCGGCTGAAACAGAGTCCTCGGTTCTTCCTTCGGCCGAAAGCATACCTCCGACAGCCGAGGCCTCACACAGCATGGCTGAATCTGCTACCAAAATTTCTCCTGCTGTAGCAGGCACCCAGGATTTATCGGATACTATTCCTTTAGACATATCTACTCCTGCACGTGGAGCTGCTAGGCCCCCTGCATCTATGTCCATCAAGGCTTTTTCTAGGGCTAAAGCAGCTAAATCTTCTAAGGCCTTGCCTGCTAAAACCCCACACAGGCCTACCTCTAGTTCCCAAATGCTCAGCCTGGCTGAGGATCTCATTTCCTTGATCAGGGGATCCCAACCTCACCCAGACAGGGCCTCTCAACCCCCTCCAGAGAAAAGGCCTAGAGCAGAGCCTCCCAATCCAGTTTCGACTGACTACTCCTCGGATGAGTCAGAAAATTCAAATCCTCCAGAAGGCCCTTATTCTCCATATGAGGATTCTGATGCAGAAGACTCCATTCCTTCTGCCTCCCCTCCTGAGGAATTTTCTTTTGGGGAAACCTTACATGCTATGAGAGAGCATTTTCAATGGCAGGGCCAGGATTTTTCAGATTCAAGGAAAAGGCTAAGGACCTTTTTACATTTACCACAGCATAGGCCTTTAGCCATTCCTCCAGTACTAACAGTTGTGGATGATGCATTTAATGATGCCTGTACTGCTCCTGACTCTCTTCCCCCGGCCCCTGCTAAACCCGACAGATATTACAGGGTCCCGGACACACACTTTCACTTGTATAAGGCTCCTATTGCAGATCCTGAAACCATTTCACAGGGCCCCAAAGCTGTAGCAGCTGCCTCTGCCAAAAACCCCCTCCCCTCTGAAAGAGAATCTAGAGCATTAGAGAGATGGGGTAAAAGTTTATACTTCTGCTACTCTTTCGGCCAGGGCCTTAAACTGCCAATTCCACATGATCCAGTATCAGGAATTTTTGTTAGACCAGCTAAATAAAAAACTGTCCTCTCCTGAACCTATAGACCGTAAGTCCCTTCAGGATTTGGTACATAACACTCAGCAGGTCAGTAATCATTCTTTAAAATGTGGCTATGATGCACTGGAGGCTTCCTTTAGATCAGCTATGACTGGAACCGTGATCAGAAGGCATGCATGGTTAAAAGAGCAATCCTTACCAGACCATGTAAAGTCAAGGCTCTTAGATGCTCCCATGGAGAAACAAAGTTTGTTTGGCTCCCCTGCACAGCAAGTGCTAAAGAAGGTGGAAGAAAAAGCAAAATCTGTTCAAACAGTCAAGGATTTCTTACAGGTCCAACCTCCGAGGTTTAGTAGAAATTGGCCTTCGAAGACTTGGTCCTTTCCAGACACCTCCAGAGCACAGAGAGGCCGAAATAGGCACCCAAGAGGCAGAGGTCAATCCAGAGGTGCCTACAGGGGACGTCAGTGGCAGCCTAACAACCAGAGAAGTACTGCCACAGATCCAGCTACTACCATTTCCACAGGGCAGACACAATGACTTGGCTCTGATACCGCCTACCAGGGAACAACTGGAAGCACCCTTAGGTGGAAAGCTAGCCTTATTTTCCGTAAACTAGCATTATATTACAGGAGACAAATGGATTTTACAGACAGTAGACAAAGGCTACAGGTTTCATTTCCACACTCTACCAAAAAAGAGAGGAATGCCAAACCTTCCACCAAACCAAAAAACAAACGCTCTAGGACAAATCAACCACTTACTAAGGATGAGAGCTATAGAAAAGGTACCACCTATGGAACAAGGACAAGGATTTTACTCCAGACTTTTCCTGGTACCAAGAAAAGAAAACCAATGGAGGCCTATTCTCGACCTGTCCGCTCTGAACACATATCTCATTGTTCCAAAATTCAAAATGCTGACCCTACAGCAACTTCTTCCCATGCTGGGCAAGGAGTCTTGGCTGGTGACTCTAGATCTCAAGGAGGCATACCTGCACGTCCCTATACGACCAGATTGCAGAAGATACCTCAGATTTCTTGCAGGATCAGAGCATTATCAATTCTCAGCATTGCCCTTTGGCTTATCTACTGCCCAGAGTATTCACGAAATGCCTGGCATCAGTAATTGCTCATTGCAGGCTTCAGGGAATTCAGATTTATCCATACCTGGATGACTGCCTGATACAAGCGGACAACAAGACCAAATTAACACAAGATTTGGAAAAGGTTATACAACTACTGCAAGCCCTGGGATACACAGTCAACATGAAAAAGTCAAGGCTGGTACCATCCCAAAGGATAACATTCTTGGGTGCAGAACTGGACACTTCAAATCAGATGGCATTTCTCACAGCAGAAAAGCAAAAGCAACTACCACTCTATTTCAGGGCATTAACAACACAGAACCAGCTTACAGCAAGAAAAGTCCTGCAAGCCCTGGGTTACATGGCATCCTGCATAATATTGATTCCACATGCCAGGTTGCATATGAGGAAGTTGCAATGGTACCTAAGGAATATATGGTCTCAACACAAGCACAGCCTAGAAACCCAAATTCCAATAATCCCATGCCTGAAGCAAGAATTCCTGTGGTGGGCTCAGGCCTGTCAGTTAAACAGAGGACTGCCCTTCCACAAACCTCACCCAAGCCAGACTATCACCACGGATGCCTCGGACCTAGGCTGGGGGGCACACATGGTGGACAAGTGTATACAAGGCCTATGGACACAAGAGCAGCTGAACCTACACATAAATCAAAAAGAGATGCTGGCAGTGAAACAGGCAATCCAGACATTCAGACCGTTTCTTCAACAGGGTCATCTGCTGATAAGGACGGACAACACCACAGTCATGTGGTATATCAACAAACAAGGAGGCACACATTCATATCCTCTATGCCAGATGGCAATGGACCTGTGGAATGTAGCCCTGAACCTCAACATTCAGCTCCAGGCCATATTTGTGCCTGGAAAAGAAAATATACTAGCAGACACCTTAAGCAGAACTACCACGGATGCCCACGAATGGATGCTGCATCCAGACATCTTCAAATCCATTACAAAGAAATGGGGACTACCAGAAATAGACCTGTTCGCATCCCCACACAACCACCAATTGAGGAAATTCTGCACAAGGGCATCCCACCCACTTGCTTGGAAGGTGGACTCCCTCTCCTTCAGTTGGGAAAACCTGACAGCATATGCATTCCCACCTCTTCCTCTGATGCACAAAGTGCTACTGAAGATCAAAGAAGATCGCCCAAGGATCATCCTGATAGCTCCAGACTGGCCAAGGCAGCATTGGTACCCGCTACTGAGGAGTATGTCTCGGACACACGCATGGCCTCTACCTCTAGTTCCTTTACTGCTAACACAGAACAACTTCAAGATCCTACATCCAAACTTGAAAACACTATAGCTAGCTGCCTGGAATATTACATAAAACAAAATAACCCAGATTTATCCCAGAGGGTTAAAGACATTATACTGGAGGCTCGCAGACCCTCCACAAGGAAGACTTACTCAGCCAAATGGAAAAGATACCTCATTTGGAGTGCAGCAAAAGGAGAAAGTGTATCATTAGCAAACATAGCTAACATCCTGGAATACTTAGCAGACCTTTTCCACAATGGCCTGTCTTACTCCTCCATTAAGATTCATGCATCAGCAATTTCAGCAGAATACAACATGGATCCTCCAGTCTTCAAAATGTAAAGCCTCCAAGGAAGCCACCTTTACCTACATGGGACCTCAACTTTGTGCTGGAAAAGTTAACACTCCCCCCTTTCGAGCCAGCAGCAACAGCAGAATTACAGTTCTTATCTTGGAAAACTGCTTTCCTGCTTGCAATCACTTCAGCAAGAAGGGTTTCTGAATTACAGGCATTAATGGCAGTACAGCCCTTCCTTATCTTCCATCAGGATAGAGTGTCCTTGAGAACTAACCCTACTTTTATGCCAAAGGTGGTCTCCAGGGTATCATTGAACCAAGCAATCCACCTACCAACATTCTTCCCCAACCCACAGAACAGGGGAAAGACTACTACATACCTTGGATGTGCACAGGCAATTGCGCTACTATCTGGACAGAACCAAGAACAATAGAAAAACTGACCAGCTTCTGGTAGCATATGCAACAGGAATGGAAGGAAAAGCAATTTCAAAACAGACAATCTCAAAATGGATAGGAAATTGCATTAGATTTTGTTACTCTTTTCATGGAAAGACAACTCCAGAAAACATCAGGCCTCACTCCACAAGAGCTACAGCCACTACTACAGCTTTCTTACGAGGAGTGGCTACCAAAGACATTCTAGAGGCTGCTACTTGGAGCTCCGTGCATACATTTGCCAAGCATTATAATCTACCTTTATACTCCAGATCCGTTTTGCAAGGGATCTTAACTACACCATAATCATCTTAGTGCCTCCTCCCCCAGTTTGGCTATGGTATTCTATCCATATGTTAGGACTGCAGATGCATCCTTGAAGGACATAGTACAGTTTTGTACCTACCATAAATGTAGATGTCCGAGAGGTATGCATCTGCAGTCAGGATTACCCACCCTCCTTCCCCTCTGTGGTACTCCTAGGGTATTTGCCCATCTTGTAGCTAGCTGGGGGAATCTATTATGGTGTATTTGTTTGTATATATGTATATACATGTTATTTTTGTTTGCTCTCTACTGTTTGGAATCATTTGCATTTATCCAAATTTAGCCTTCCTAGAGGGCACCTGGCATCTGGGGCAAGAAACACTGAGGAAAATGGCATCGGCTGATGCCTTTATACCCAATTCACAGCAGCTTTGACGTCGGGTGAAGTGCGACATCAGCCGAGGCCAGACCCAGACTTTGGAATCCGGCCGACCGAAGGGCTGCCTGAGGCAGGACAACCCATATGTTAGGACTGCAGATGCATACCTCTCGGACATCTACATTTATGGTAGGTACAAAACTGTACTTTGTTGTGCTTCCGGCTAGGGGCCAGTCACTTTCAATTCAGAGCCCTACCCTTTGGACTCACCACAGCCCCCAGGGTGTTCACCAAGGTTATGGCGGTCGTAGCGGCTCACCTGAGACTTCAGGGCATTCAGATATTCCCCTACCTAGACGACTGGCTCTTCGCTGCATCCACCAAACGTCTCTTGTGTCATGCCCTACACTGCCTCCTCGATCTGGCTCACAAGTTAGGCATCACGATCAATGTCAACAAGTCCCACCTGGCTCCGGTTCAGATCATAGACTTTACTGGGGTACGGTTGGATTCGATTCAGTCAAAGATTTTTCTCACCCCGGAAAGGATAGAAAATCTCAGACTCCATGTATCGGCGATCTTGGATCACTCGGTAGTCACAGCAGCCGATGTTCTCAGGGTCCTGGGTTCGATGGCAGCAGCAGTCTCTATCCTCCCTCTTGCACGTCTTCACGTGAGAGTCCTCAATGTTCCTGGCTAGACCTTCCGATGAATTTCCACATTCGAATCAATCGGACATGCAAAACGTCACTCCAGTGGTGGCTTCAATCAGCGGACATTTTCGCGGGGTGCAGCTTCCTGGCCCCTCCGGCTCAAGCCATGGTGACCACGGACACTTCCCAGCTCGGGTGGGGGGGCACATCCTGGGAAGAACGGTCCAAGGCACGTGGTCCCCTCCAGAGACCAAGCTACACATCAGTGTCCTGGAGATGAGGGCAGTGCTGTTAGCGTTGAGAGCCTTCCACCCTGTCCAACCTCCGGGGATGGTAGCTGTTCAATCAGACATGTCTGCAGTCTGGTATATAAATAAACAGGGAGGAACTCGATCCTACCCCCTTTGTCACGAGGCCATGAGGGTTTGGGATTGGGCCATATCCACCAGCCGGTTTCTCATAGCCACTCATATCCTGGGACGCTCCAACATTCTAGCGGACAGTCTAAGCAGGGCAATCCTTCTGCCTTACGAGTGGTCTATGAAACATTTAGTGGAGGAGAAGATCTTCCGTGTTTGGGGTCATCCTTGCTGCAATCTCTTCGCATCTCCTTCCAACGCGAAGTGCAGCAACTTATTCGCTCTGATCCCCCTTCCGGGGGATGTCCCCAGGGATGCTCTGGTCCATGCTTGGCCTCCCGGGCTACTGTATGCTTATCCACCGTTACCTCTTATTCCAAAGTTCCTTCAGAGAGCTTGCCAGCTGCAGTGCAAAGTCATTCTCATAGTTCCCTTCTGGCCGCGTCAGGTGTGGTTTCCCTTCCTATGGTCTCACCTGTTGGCTCCTCCATGGACTCTAGATTCATGCCCGGATCTGATCTCTCACCCATCGGGCTTGCCCCTGCCCAACCTGGACAGTCTCAAGCTGATGGCATGGCTGCTCTAGTTCCCATGATCATCAAGACTCACGGACTCCCGTCCCCTGTTAAGAATATTCTGGTAGCTTCTCTTAAAGCCTCCACTAGGAAACTCTACAAAAGTAAATGGAGACATTTTTGCGTTTGGGCCTCTCAGCGCAATCTGAAACCCTTTACAGCCCCCGTCCTGGTCATACTGGATTTTCTGGCTGATCTTTTCTTATCAGGCGCAAGTGCTTCCACCATCAAGGTAGAGCTGGCTGCCATCTCTAATTTTCATGTGGGTGAAAATAAGGTTGCTTTGGCTTCTGCCAAATTGTGTAAAGATTTCCTGAAGGGCACTTTCTTATTGCGACCTCCAGTTAAAGAAACAGTGCCCCCCTGGGATCTAACTTTAGTCCTTCAGGCTTTGACCTCTCCCCCTTTCGAGCCAGCCAGATCAGTTCCAATGAAGTTTTTGTCATGGAAAACAGCCTTCTTGGTCGCCATCACTTCAGCCAAGAGAGTTTCAGAGTTACAGGCCTTATCCTCCTTCCCCCCCTATTTGTTTTTCCACAAGGATAGGGTTTTGCTGCGTATGAATCCTTCCTTTCTCCCCAAGGTGTTCTCAGCAGCCAATATTAATCAGTCTATAAATTTGCCAGTCTTCTTCCCAAATTTCCAAAATAGAGGTAAACGTAAGCTTCATTTATTGGATGTCAATAGACAGCTTCATTTTTACCTCCATAGGACTAAACCCTTCCAGAAGTCGGAGCAATTATTTGTCTCCTTTTCTAAACCATTTTTGGACAAAGCAGTTTCGAAAGTGTCCTTAGCAAGGTGGATCACTCTTTGTATTGCACAGGTTTATAAGGACAAAGGTTTATCTCCTCTTGGTGTATTGAAGGCTCATTCCACTAGAGGAATGGCCACTTCTGCAGCTTTCTGGTCAAGAGTTCCATTAGACGATGTCTGTGCGGCAGCGACTTGGGCCAATTCGCACACATTCATCTCTCATTATAAATTGGATCTTATTTCTAGAGGGAGAGCATCCTTTGGCTCTGTGGTGCTCAGAAATATCCTTCCATAGGTGCCACCCAGGAATACTAGTAGCTGGGGACTCTGTCCCATACATGCAGAATGAATGAAGTCAACTACTTCAGATAAAGAAGTTATGTTCTTAACATAACGTTCCATCTGAGTAGTAGACTTCATTCTTCTGCAACTTCTCTCCCTCCATCCCCCTCACTCTTCAGGTTTTTCCTGTTTAGGATTGTGGTTATGTTGCCTTTTAGTGTCGGCAAACTCGATCTGGGGCTAGATAGGAGGAAGTGATGTATATAGGTAAGGGAGGGGCTTGGAGCTCGGAGCTGATGCTTGAAAAGTTTTGCCGGCTCGGATCCGTATACCTATATGTGCAGAAGAATGAAGTCTACTACTCAGATGGAATGTTATGATAAGAACATAACTTCTTTTTTTAACAGTATGAAAAGGACCCTAACAGGGGTGCGAATATGCTGTTTTGTTTATTCAGTTTCACCACACCCATCTATGTACTCTTGACTCATTTGTTCCCTCTAGAGTAGTAGCCCCATGACTCTGTCATTCCTCTGGAGAGTGAAAGGGGTGAGTATCCTGGGAGTGGTGTCTTCTGAGTGGGGATCAGTGATTTCTCTAGATCTGTAACTTCTATGGACGTATTGACTGTGTCACAACCCCTAACTCCACAGTGATATATCCCCTATCTAGAGTCCCACTCTCATACATTGATCTGTGTTATCTCCAGTTTCACTGCTGGCAACATCCTCCTCTGTAACATGTTTACCTTGCCCCCATGGAATAGGCATCCTGGTCCTTTCCCACCCTGGCCATGTTCCTCTAGTGTCAGATGTTTTTTCTAAAGGTCTCTAATAGAATTATTTTAACTTTTTAAAAAAAAAATAGGCTTATTGTTTATAACTTGATTGAGAACAGGATGAACAAAAATTTCTTTCATGTCCAATTTTAGTACTACATCTCCACTTCATGCATTCAAATAAATTTGTCTAGTGTAAAACATTTTACTGACTGGTATAACAGGGCGTTATACTCTTTCATCCTTCTAATGTAATAGTAATTATCCTGCATTTTTTGTGATTTATTTGTACCCCACTCGTGGTTGAATGTGTATATATTTCAGTACTAATGTACATATGGTCAGTAGATGGATCCATGACGCAGAAATAATTGGTCTATACCTACAGAACCTGCACATACCAGAACTATACATGTGCCCTTTTCTCTTCTTGAGTGATCCACTGATATTTTGTCATCCTTTCTGCTTTTGGAGTGGTTCTCACACATTTGATCATAGCTGGGCTACTTAGTAATAATTTCCATTTTTTGAAGTAATTATATCCTTTTATTCTTATGTTGCAGTATTCCTAACATGAGGAATTCACTGTCAAAGGTGGTCTTGATGTTCAGCCAGTGTACAAAAGCTTTTAACCACTGCAAGGTGTGTGGGACGTCAAACATAGGTCAGCAGTCGGCGTCAGCCATAAAAGTGATGTTCACATTTACCATCCTCAGAACTTCTCTGCCACCAGTCCAAACGCCATCTACGATCATCGGTCTGCTAGCCCTAGTTGTTTGCTGGATACAAGAGTTTCAGATAAGTGCCCTTTGGGGTTTTCTTTTATATTTTGCTACTGTTTATTTGCTGTGACGTTGCATGTCATCCAAAAAGGGCAAATGCCAGTGTGGAAGACAAATTCCACATAAAGACAGCTATGATCAGTGCGTCTTCTGCTTAGAGCCCAACTATGACCGTAAGTCTAGCTCTGTCTGTAAAGCTTTCATCCCTAAGACCTTATGTAGTCTCTCTTCCTCTCAATGTTTGTCTTGAGACTGAAAAGGTTAGCGGTTGACATTATGGAGTATATGTCAGGGTCATCTGCCGAGTCTGCTATGACGAAGGCTAAGAAAATTAGGCCTCTGAAGCTTCAGCTGCACTTCCCCTTCCAAACATCTCTCTGAAGGATGATGAAGGCCTGGAGACCCATCTGGATTTCAGTTCGGATTCTGAGGTGGGTACCACTTCAGAGGCTACAAGGATTCTGCCATTTGCATGTCCTCCAAGACTTTGAGACTCTTGACATCAGACAAACAGGGGGAATTGAGACTTATCATTTCAGAAGACCCTCAATGTACTCCTCAGATTTTAGTAAGGGAGGACGTACCAACGAATGTCATTGAATGTAGGCCTACATCCAGTCCCTCCGTCTTTCACAGGGCTGATGTTTCTCTGAAAAAGAAGCAGAAAACCAAATGTGTTTCTGCTCCGCAGGACCCACCTGCTAATTGACAAGCTTTCTCACAAGGCTTGTCTAATGCTTTTATTACCCTGAAACCTCCCTCAAGTGTTTCCTGTCCTAGTCCTGTAACCTCTGTTTGCCTTACAAATAGAAGGTGCAGGGTTTGATTCTCACATGGGGTAAGTGGCTAGGCTTAGAATGGCCTGCAAAGGCAGTTAGCCTAGTACCAGAAATCTAGGGTGGGAGGATGGTATAATGGTTAAGGTGTTTGCCTCTAAACCACAGAAAAGGATCAGAGTGCATGATTCTTCTGAAGAGGAGGATTCTTCAGAGGATGAATCCCTGGCCTGTTCTGCTCAGATTACCTCCCCCTTGGAGTATGCCTCCCCTGAGGAAGAGTCCAATGGCACAGAGTCTCCTGGTGAAGATATCACCTTTGGGGAGACTATTGCCAGGATGAGGGAGTATTTTAAGTGGGACTGCTTTCAGGTTTCTGAGGTGCAGAAAAGGTACTATGATTTGCTTCATATAGTTTCTCCCTCCCCTTCTGCTATGCTTCCAGTTTTACCAGCTTTTCTTGATGGCTTTTCTTTTGCATCAAAGACTCCAGAGTCTCAACCCCCTGACCCCCTGCCCCTAAAAGGCTAGTAGATTTTGTAAAGTTCCAGAGGACTGTAAATTTCTTTACAAATGTTCATTAGCAGATCCAGTGACTGTTTCTGTGCCTGCTGATAAACTTGCTAGACTGTTGCCATCCACTTTTCTTCTCCCTTCAGATAAAGAGAGTAAGACCATGAAAACACTGGGGAAAATGTTTATACCTCAGCCGTCCTAGCTTTCCGTGCTATCAGTTACCAAACCCTTATGACCAAATATGCTTTGGCTGTGCTTTCACAGGTTATTCAGCTTCTTCCAGACCTTCCTGAGTTGGATATTAAGTCACAGCTTTCATCACTTCAGAGGGCTTCCTCCCAGGTGGCACACTACTCCATCAAATACAGCTATGATGCAGCTGAAACATCTGCTAGAGCAGCTGCATCTGGCTCTGTTTTGCGGAGATACTGCTGGTTGAGGTTTCAACCACTTCCTGATGATTTTAAGGCTAAATTTCTGGATGCTTCCTTAGATAACAAGGCGTTGTTTGGGGCTGCAGCAGCAGCAGACATGTTCAAGTTCTTTCAGAAGAAAGGCAAAGAATTACAGGATCTAAAACACATCTTTGTGTCTCCAGTTCTGAATTCCAAAGGAATTATGCAGCTAAAACTCCCTTTGTTAGGAAACAATCTCACACTCCTCCTTACAGACGTAAGAGAAATGTTAAGAAACCTACTGCTTCCAAGCCCTCTTAGCCTGCTCCTGCTTAAAAACAACCTTTTCCAGACAAGCCAGGTAGTTTGTGACTACCACCCTTTTTTCGGCCACTTTCCCTTTTCTCTCTGAACCTTTCCCTGTCCTTTCCAGTCTAGGAGCAAATTGTTCAAGATTATTGGGTCCTCTCCATTATCCACAAAGGGTATTTCATGGTGTGGGAATCTCTTCCACCTTTCATGGGTATTCTTCAACCACCTCAAGAGCAAATACAGTTTTTTCCACAGGTGCTTCAGGAATTGAAATCCCAGGGAACTATTCAAGAAATTCCATTGCACCAAAGAGGGAGAGCTTCCTACTCCAGGAAGTTTCTGGTTCCCAGAAAAGATGGCTCTTGGAGACCCATTCTGGATCTTTCACACCTCAACAACTTCCTAAAGGACCCAACCTTCCAGATGCTTTCTCAGCCTGTTTTGTTTCTCCCCATCCTTCCACAAGCTTTTATGGTTTCCCTGGACTTCAGGGATGCTTACCTTCACATTCCCATCCACCACCTTTTCAGGAAATATTTGCATTTTTCTGTTGCTTCATCACATTTTCAGATGTCCTTCTCTTCCAAAGTTGCAGTATTCTACTAGTGGGGTTACCCTTCTTCCGATCAGGTTGTCCGGCCAGGTTTCCAAAGATTTTCAGTCCCTCTTGGTGTGTTGGAAGTCTGACATGGAGGCAGGAATTTGGGCCATAAAGCTGACATCTGCATGCACCAGCCCTCAGAACTTTTCAGCCGTGAGCCAGGTGTTCCTCCTACTCACGACCGTCTGATCTGAATCAAATCAAAGCTAAGTACCCCATTGGGGATTCTTTCAGTCATTTTTTGTATAGTTTATATCCCATAAGAGTAAGTACAACTGTGGTCTCCAAATTCCCCATAAAGACACCCACGACCAGTATCTTTTCTGTTTGGGTAGGGAACGCAGTTATAAGAACTGTGTCATTTGCAAATCATTAATCCTCAAGACCCTTCATCTCCATTTGCAGGCTCATAATTTATACCTTGAGAATCAGCTTTTAAGGCAGATTGCACTAGGTATGGAGACTGGCTCCGACACCCTGTCTGAACCACCAAGGAAGAGGAGCAAGTCCATGCAGCCTACTACTTCCACTGCTCCTCCCTCTGCCACTCCTCAGCCTGTAGCCATCGTCAGCTTGGTTAAGGATCTGGCATCCGCCACAGCCGATACAGCAGGTACCTTATAGGATGCCACACAATCTAGAGTGGATGACACGTCCATGGAGGACGTACCAGCACCTGTTCTAGATACCTGGGTGGGGGGACCAGTGTCTTCGATGGGTGCTTCGGACTCTGCCTCCGCTGTTCTACTGATAACCCCTAGGCCTATCACCAGCCAGACATCTGCTAGGCCTTCTAAAAAGAAACAAAAGACTAGACATCTTTCTCCAGCGCCTGAATCCTTACCCGATTGGCAGGTCTTTAGCCAAAGTTTATACAATGCCTTCATGGCCCTTAGGCCTTCCACTGAAGTTACTCCTGCTGTTCCACCTCTTCTAAGTCCCAGACCTTCCATCCCTGAAAGGACTGTGAGTCAGCCAACAGAGGAGGAGTTGTCCGACTCCTCGGAGGACTCCCTGTCCTACTCTTCCCAGATCTCATCCCCCCTGGGGTATGGATCGCCTGTGGAAACCTCTGCAGAGCCTGATTCCCGAGTGGAAGACTTAACCTTCAGTGACACTGTTAACTTCATGAGAGACCACTTCAAATGGGAATGCTCAGACATGATTGAGCAACAAAAAGAGATTTTATGATCTCATACAGATGGATTCTCCTAACCCTTTGCCTATTCCACCTGTTCAACCTGCCTTCCTAGATGCATTTGCTGTGGCATCCACTAATCCAGATTCCCAACCACCTGCTTCTCGCAGGGTGGATAGATTATACAGGGTCCCTGACTCAAATTCCTGTTCAAGTGCCCTCCAGCAGACCCTGCCACTATCTCCATTTCCACTGATAAGGCATCCAAGCTCCTTCCTACCACCACTGTCCTCTCTGCAGATAAGGACAGCAAGGCTATGGAGAGGTGGGGAAAGAAGATTTACACCTCTGCCACCATAGCTTTTACGGCAACAAATTACTAGACTCACATGGCTAAATACTCTCTTGCTCTGCTGGACAGATCTTCCAAGGAGTTGAATGACATCCCTGACTGTGCTGCTAAAGCATCCCTGTCCTCTCTGCTAGGGCTGATCACTCAGGTGAACAAGCATTCCCTTAGGTGCGGATATGATGCAGCTGAGGCCTCAGCTAGGTCAGCTGCATCAGCATCCATGTTAAGGAGATACTCCTGGCTGTGCCTGCAGCCCCCTCCCTGATGACTTCAGAGTCAAGCTCCTGGATGGCCCACTGGATCACTCAGCCCCATTTGGTGCTAAAGTGGCTGACCTTTTTAAGTCTCTGCAACAAAAAGGGAAAGAACTACAGGACCTCAAGCATCTCCTAGTCTCTCTTATCCCTAAGTTCCAGAGGAACTGTCTGGCAAAGACTCAATTTATAAAAAAGACCTCCAGGCCTTCAGCCCCTACCAGGTCTAGAAGACTCCCCCCGGAAGACGGTCCACTCAGCCTAAGACACTTCAGTCTGCTAGCCAGAGGCCTCCCTATCCTGACAGGGCAAGCGGTGTCTGTCTGCCTGCCACAGCTCCCCCCCACCTCTCTCACTGTCTCCCTATGTGGTTCCTCATCACATCAGACAAGTGGGTTTTGTCCATGCTGTGGGAGGGTTACTTTATGACTTGGCTCTCCCCTCCTCCAAGACTGGCCATGCCACAACCACCTGCTTCCCAACTGCCCCTTTTCCATCAGGTCTTAAACAACCTGCTGCTTCAAGGTACCATAGAACCAGTACCCCCTCATTCTCAAGGGAAAGGATTCTATTCCAGAATATTTCTGGACTCCAGGAAGGAAGGACCATGAAGACCTATCTTTGGCCTCTCCTGCCTCAACTTGTTCTTAAAGGTCCCCTCCTCCTGCCTCAAACTGTTCTTAAAGGTCCCCTCCTTCAGGATGCTCACCTTACCCACACACTTTCCCCTAATTCGTTCTCAGGCCTTTATGGCAACCCTGGACATAAAGGAGGCCTACCTCCACACCCCCATAAAGCCTGCATTCAGAAAATCTCAGATTCATAGCAGGCTCTTCTCATTTTCAGTTCTGTGCCTTGCCTTTTGGTCTTTCCACTGCCCCAAGGGTATTCACAAAATGCCTGGCTCCAGTGATTGCCTACTGCAGGACCAAGGGAATACAAATATTCCCGTACTTAGACGACCTCTTAGTTCAGGCAGCAGCCAGAGAAACCTTCCTTCGTCACATAAAAGAC
This sequence comes from Protopterus annectens, assembly GCF_019279795.1. NCBI lineage: Eukaryota > Metazoa > Chordata > Ceratodontiformes > Protopteridae > Protopterus > Protopterus annectens. The sequence continues at coordinate 413,031,556 of NC_056751.1, forward strand.
CTCCTGCTGCAGTCTCTAAGGTTCCTGATAAATTTCCCAAAATCCCAACTCGATCTGGCACAGGGATGCAGAATCATGACAGACATCATGATGACCTCCCTTCCAGGGGAAAATATGATATCTCTTTCCCACCACCTTCTCTCTGCCCTTCATTCATCAGAACTGTCTGCGAGACAATTCCTGAGACTACTGGGGTACATGGTAGCCACTATCCCCATGCTACCCCTAGCGAGGTTATACATGAGGAAATTTCAGTGGTACCTTCGCTCAGTGTGGACCCAGCACTCCCACCCCCTCAAGTTCAGGGTCCCACTACTCCCATGTCTCCATCAAGAACTGAAATGGTTGCTAGCTCAGGTAGCCCAGAATCTGGGTCTACCCCTACAAATGCCTTCCTCCTCCCAGACCATGCACATGGATGACTCAGATCTGGGCTGGGAGGCAACTCTGGGTCCAAGGATAGTGCAAGGTTTGTGGACAGACACAAACAAGAGCACATAAATGTCAGGGAAATGAGAGCAATTCTCCTCGCCCTGCAGGCCTTCCAGCCCTACCTCCAGCAGGGCCTCCTAAAGATCTTCACAGACACCACCACAGTCATGTGGTACCCCAACAAGCAACGAGGGACCAAGTCCTACCTCCTATGTAGACTAGCTCTACAGGTGTGGGAGCTGTCTAACTCTCGGGAAATCACCCTTCAGGCAGCCTACATCCCATCCCAGCACAACTCGCATGCATATTCAGTAAGCAGAACCAAGTTAGACATCCACGAATGGATGCTTTTAAGAGATGTGTTTCTATGTCTGGTCCACAGCTGGGGTATTCCACAGACAGACCTGTTCGCCTCCTCCACAAATAGACGTCTCCAGAGCTATTGCTCCAGGACACACGATCTGAAGGCATTACAAACAGACGCCTTCTCAATGTCATGGAAGGGGAGATTTCTGTATGCATTCCCCCCTTGCCATTAATTCAGAGAGTCCTACGGAAAATCCAGCAGGACTCACCAAAAATCTTGCTGGTGACTCCCTACTGGCCAAGGCAGCACTGGTTCCCTCTACTTCATCTGTCCAAGGGCAATCACCACAAGTTTTACCCCCCCTCAGTGGACCTACTCGCACAGCACAAGGGGACACAGATACACCCACAGTGGCAGTCTCTGTACCTCACCCTGTGGCAGATAGGATTCTGATCCCCTTCACACACCTGTACAATGAGGATGTGCTTTCAGTCCTGCAGGAGGCCAGGAAACCCAACACAAGAAAATCCTACCTCTCCAAATGGAAAAGGTTTTCTGTCTGGTGTTATGAAAGACAGATGGATCTGCTGGAAAGTGATATTCCCCTGATTCTGTCTTACCCGTGTGAACTTTTATAGTCAGGTTTGTCCTACTCCTCTCTAAAGGCACACCTGTCTGTCATCTCTGCCTGCCTGCCTGCCTGTGTACCCTCCGTTGGCATCCATACTCCCAGCCAAACTTTTCCACAAGGGTGTCCTGCACCTAAGACCACCCAGGAAACCGTCTCCCCCTCCCTGGAATCTTAGTTATGTGTTAGGAAAACTCACTCTGGTGCCCTACAAACCAGCTGACAATCCCCCATGAAGTTTTGCACATGGAAAACTGTACTGCTATTAGCTTTGACCTCAGCCAGAAGGCTCTCAAAGCTTCAAGCCCCTTGTGGCTACACCCCCTTTTCTGTTTTTTCATATAGACAGGGTCAACCTTGGGACAAACCCTTCTTTCACTCCCAAGGTGGTCAACAGCCTTTCTTTGAATCAGGCTATCCACCTGCTTACCTTCTTCCCTAACCCATAGGGAGATAGTGAGAGAGTCCTTCATTCCATAGACGTGCACAGACAGCTCAGATTTTATTTGCATAAAACCAGACCTGTTCACATATCAGACCAGCTGTTTGTCTCCTTTCACCCCAGGGCTCTGGGGCAAGCGGTGGGCAAGCAGACAATTTCATCTTGGATTCCCAGGGCTATTTCCTTTTGCTGCTCACACCATGGGAAGATCTTACTAGGCAATGTCAGTGCCCATTCTACAAGAGGTATGGACTCTTCTGGAGCCTTCTTTAAAGGTCTAGACACTAATTCCATTCTGGAGGCAGCTACCTGGTCCACTGTAAACACCTTCACCAGGTACTGCAAACTGGACCATATCTCAAAGGCCAGGGCAGGGTTTGCCAGGGCTGTCCTGCATGGATTCCTGGAGTCCTCTTCCAGGCCACCTCCCAGTCAACAGTGAACGTTGGTACTCACCCACTAGTAGAATACTGCAACATTGGAATAGAAGGACATAGGAAAGTTGTGTAAAATCATACCATAGCCATAGATCTCCTCCTCTTCCATGTTCCAGTATTCCTTTCCCCCACCTTCCCCCGTATACTCTTGCACTTGCTCTCCTTGCCTTCTGGACAGGGTATGGCCTTCAGGACTGCCTCCATCTGGGGCTGCTATCTGTGTCCTGAGGGCTAGTGCATGCAGACGTCACCTTTATGGTCCATGTTCCTGCCTCCACGTCAGACATCCGACACACCAAGTGGGACTGAAAATCTTTGGAAACCTGGTTGGACAACCTGATCGGAAGAAGGGTAAGCCATTAGTAGAATACTGCAGCATGGAAGAGAAGGACATCTATGGTTATGGTAAGATTTTACACAACATTTCCTTTCTATTCATTGCCCTTTGGTCTCCCTACGGCACTGAGGGTATTTACAAAATGCTTATCTCCTGTGATTGTTTATTGCAGACTTCAATTTGTACAGATCTTTCCATATCTAGATGATGTCCATTTCACCATTTCTCTTCTTCAAAGACTGGATTTCACAATAAACCTCTAAAAATCTTTCCTCACCACTTCACAAGACCAAGTGTTCCTGGGGTGCAGAATCCAGATGTATCAAATGTTGGCATCCCTGCCTCCTAAGAAAACGCAGGCTCAAATTCTTCCATGACCTCCTCCCTCTGCATTCTGTTACAGCCAGGGAGTTTCTCCGCCTTCTAGTGTTCATGGTATCCACCATCCCCTTGTTGCCTCTGGGCAGACTTCACACAAGGATTTTTCAGTGGGATCTCAAGTCAGTTTGGAGCCAACATGTGTACCCACTGAACTTTTGTTGCCCCTCTTCTTCCTTGTCTGAAGAGGGAACTTTGTTGGTGGATCCAGCAAATTTCCTTGAACCCAGGCCTTCCTTTGCATCCTCTTTTTCAATTTAGGAGTTACTCACAGATGCCTCAGACATAGTTCTTGAAAGATTCAAGGCCTTTGGTCACCTTCTCAAAGGAAGGAGCACATAAACATAAAAGAGATGAGAACACTGCTCTTGGCTGTACAGGCATTTCACTCTCTTTTTGTCCAGGCCCTCTAAAACTGTTTACAGACAATATCATAGTTTTTTGGTATGTAAACAAATGGGGGATGGGACAAAATCATACCTTCTGTGCAGGCTAGCCCTCATGACATGAGAATTGGCAACTCAGTACCAGGTCTCCCTTTAAGCAGTGTACATCTCCTCCAATCAGAATGTAGTGGCAGACACACTGAGCAGGTCTGTGAATCAATCCCATGAATAGATTATTCTCAGGGATGTGTTTTTGGACATGGTCGGATATTCCTCAAGTAGATCTTTTTGCCTCCCCTGTGAACAGACAACTTTCAAGATTTTGTGCCAGAATTCCAGACCCTCTGGTGTGGAAGGTGGATGTCCTTTCTTTCTCATGGAAGGGGATGTTTCTACATGCATTCTCCCCTTCCCTCTTATTTAGAAAGTTTTGCTGAAGATTCAGCAGGACAAACTAAAAATCTTGCTGGTGACTCCCTTTTGGCCAAGACAGCATTGATTCCGTCTTCTGCATTTAGCCAAGGGCAGTCATCACAAGTTACCTCACAAGGTGCAACTTCTCACACACAACAAGGGATCTCTAATTTACCCACAGTTGTCAGCTCTTCATCTGATACTGTGGATGATAGGCTTCTGATTCCTTTTAGATATCTCTTTTCAGAGGACATGCTTAAGTTATGCAGGAGGGCAGAAAACCCAATTGTAGGAAATCCTACTTATCCAAATGGAAGGGACTTTCCATCTGGTGTCTTTCTCATAAACTGGACCCACTTTCTGTGGATGTACCCCTGGTTTTATCTTACTTGTGTGAACTGTTGAAGGCTGGGTTGACTTATTCCTCTGTGAAAGCTCATCTGTCAGCCATTTCTGCTTGTCTGCTCTTTTCTAATCCTTTGGCCTCTAAGTTGGAGGTTAAACTCTTCCTTAAAGGTGTCCTTCACATCAGACCTTCCAGGAAACCTGTTCCAATACTGGGGATCTCAGTTTTGTCTTGGAAAAATTCACTTTGGCACCATTTGAACCTGTAGCTACAGCTTCTCTGCAACATTGTGCTTAGAAGACTGTTATTATTAGCCATCACTTCAGCCAGGAGTGTGCCTAAACTTCAAGCCTTGATGGCTTCTCTCCCCTTCCTGGTTTTCCATAAGGATATGTTTTATTTGCTTACTAACCCTTCTTTTATGCCCACGTTTGTGAATGAGTTGTCAGTTAACTGATCTATTCATTTGCCCACTTTTTTTCCCCTCTCCACGATCATCTAGTGAGAGAGTTCTGCACACCTTGGATGTGCATAGGCAACTCAGATTTCTCTTGGATAAAACTTAAGGCTATCAGGAAATCTGATCAGCTTTTTGTTTCTTTTCATGCCAGGGCTCTTTCTAAGCAGACTATTTCCACTTGGATTTCTAAAGCTATTTCCTTTTCCTATGTTTTTCATGGTAAGGGCATTTCTACTCCTGTTAAGGCTCATTTTACGAGAGCTGTGGCTTCTTCAGGTGCTTTTTTCAAAGGTTTGGATACTAACACCATCTTGGAAGCAGCTACTTGGTCTTCTCTTCATACCTTCACTAAACATTATAAACTGGTCTTCTCTTCATACCTTCACTAAACACTATAAACTGGATGGCATCTCCAAATCTAGAGCTAGCTTTGCTAGAGTCCTTCTCCATGTTTTTTTTTTTTTTTGGAAAGTGCCTCTGCCCCCCCCCCCCCACCCCCCATCTTCATGAGGTTTGGTACTCTCCGTCATGTTAAGAATACTGCGACATAAGAATAGAAGGACATAGAAAGTGTAAAGTCTTACCATAACAATAGATGTCCTTCTTTTCTATGTTGCAGTATTCTATCCCTCCCACCTTCCCCCTGGTGTTTGTCTTTTCCCCTGGATTTATGATTATCTCCCTTTGTTTCTTAGGTTACTGTTCTTGCTGGGGCATTCAGATGTTCATCGTGTTTCACTGTTGCAGTCATCATTGTAGGGTTCTTCCTGCCGGCAGGCAGTCCTCGGTCGGCCAGAATCCCAAAGTGTGGGTCTGGCGTCGGCTGTTCAGTCATGCTCCCTGACGTCAGAACGCTAGGAGTACAAAGCTGCCAGCCGACGCCATGTTCTCCAGACTTTCTTCGTGTGCGGTGAATGCAGTTCGCAAGTGCCGGTCGGCTGACTCCTAACATTTTGTCCGAAGACTTACTTCTTCTTCTCAAAGCTAAGTACCCTGTTGGGGAAACTTTTTTCTTGCTCCAGTCCGATGTCAGAAAAAGTTAATAACTGAATTTCTTGTGGGAAGCAAATACCTCGTAAGGATTTCCATTCTTACTGTATTCCTTGTTTAGACCCTGACCACGACGTGGCTAGTTGTCGGTTTTGTGCTAGATTTAACCAACGTACGATTAAACGGAGGTACGATTTTGCTTTTCACTACTTTGGCAGGGGATTTAATTATAAAATGTCGTCATACACGCTTCCGACTACCGGAGTTCACAAACGACGCAAGGATAAGGAAAGGCCTCCGAGGTTCAAATCAGACGACGGTTTTCAGGCCTACACAGCTTCTGATAAAGGCAAAGACTCCTTCTAAATCTAAGACACCAGTCCAGGCCTCTTCTGATCCGGGACCCAAATCTCAGAAACAGCTACTTAAAATGGCGGAGGACTTACTAACCATGATTAGGGGTTCACATCCCCCTCCAGACAAAAGGCCAAGGCAAGAATTGGATTATGAATCTTCTGATCAGGCATCTATTTCTTCAGTGTCTTTCTCTGAACAGGAATATACTTTCCCTCCTTATGAGGATTCTGATGCTGAAGAATCTATTGCTTCAGCTTCTCCCCCTGAGGATTTCTCTTTCGGGGAAACTTTACATGACATGAGGGAACATTTTCACTGGGAAGGACAGGAGTACTCGGAATCTAAGAGAAGGCTTAGGGATTTCCTTAATTTCCTTCTTCTTCCCCAACATAGACCCCTGGCTATTCCTCCTGTTTCGGATATTGTGGATGATGCCTTTTCTGAGGCTAATTTAACTCCTGACTCCTTTCCTCCAGCCCCTGCTAAGCCCGACAGATATTACAGGGTCCCTGACTCCCACCAGTTCCTTTACAAAAATCCTACTGCTGATCCAGAAACCATTTCTTAGGGTCCTAAGGGGTTAAGGCCACTTCTGCTAAAAACCCTATTCCGACAGATAAGGATTCTAGAGCTTTGGAGAGATGGGGAAAAAAGTGTACACTTCTGCTACTTTATCTATTAGGGCTTTAAATTGTCAATTTCATATGCTAAAATATCAGCAATTTCTACTGTCTGTGATGAAACCAAAGCTAGGTACCATTTCTGCATGTGCAGATAATAAGAAATTACACGATTTGATACATGCCACTGAACAAGTGGGGGAAGCATGGTTTATACTGTGGTTTTGATGCCTTGGAGGCTTCTTGCAGGGCGGCTGCCTCTGGCACAGTCATTAGAAGGCATGCTTGGTTAAAGGAACAAAACTTACCTGATCAAGTGAAAGCAAAGTTACTGGATGCTGCTGTTCAGCATAATGTTTTGTTTGGGTCTAAGGCTGAAGAGGTGATAAAGAAAATGGAGGATGAGGCAAAATCCATGCAAATGGTTAAGGATTTCTTACAAGTTCAGCCCCCAAGATTTAGAAGAAATTGGCCAACTAAAAATTGGACCTTTCCCAGCTCGGACAGGCCTCAGAGGGAGGACCCAAGCACAGACCTCTTACAGACCTAGACAATGGAGTGCTTCCACCACCAGGGGTGGAGAGGACAGACCTCAATCTTATAGAAAACAGGCTCAATGACTCCCCCTGCATGGCTCCAGGAACTTCTCTCCTGGAAGCCCCTCTAGGAGGAAAACTCTCTCTTTTTCAACAAAATTGGACTTGCATAACCCAAGACAAGTGGGTTCTGGATGTAGTTTCAAGAGGTTACAAATTCCACTTTCATACCTTGCCAAGACCAAACGGATGGCCAGACCTACCAAAACACCAATGGTCAGAGGCATTAAACCAGGTGGGAACCCTCATGACTATGAGGGGCCATAGAACTGGTTCCACAATCAGAGACGGGGCAAGGCTTTTACTCAAGGCTCTTTCTAGTTCCCAGAAAGCAAAATTCATGGAGACCCATCCTGGATCTGTCAGTCTTAAACACTTTCCTGGAGATACCAAAGTTTAAGATGCTTACTCTGCAGCAGCTCCTGCCAATGCATGGATGGTGACATTGGATTTAAAGGAGGCTTGTTTACACATCCCTGTCAGACAGGAGTGCAGAAAACACCTCAGGTTCAAGGCCGGCTCGAAACATTACCAATTCTCTGCGCTGCCCTTTGGCTTCTCGACTGCGCCCAGGGTCTTCACCTAGTGCCTGGCACCAGTAGTAGCTTATTGCAGACTCAAGGGAATTCAAATTTACCCTTATCTGGATGACTGCCTTATTCAAGCAGACAGCAAGGATGTCTTACTCCAGCATCTGGAATTTGTTCAAAATCTTCTCAAGTACCTGGGATTAACTGTGAACATAAAACAGTCAAATTTGACACCCACACAACAGATAACTTTTCTGGGTGCTCTTCTAAACACAACAACCCAGATGGCATTCCTGACATCCGAAAAACAACTACAGCTGGCTTCAACTTTCAAAACCTTGGCGTCTATTACTCAGCTGACTGCAAGGAAATTCCTGCAGGCTTTGGGTTACATGGCCTCCTGCATACTTCTCCTACCAAATGCAAGACTACATATGAGAAAAATACAATGGTACCTAAAAAGTGTATGGTCCCAGCATTGCCACAGTCTAGAGACACAGATTTCTGTCTTGCCTTGCCTACAAAAGGAATTCCATTGGTGGACCATGGCATGTCTTCACAACAAAGGGAAAGCCTTCAGTCTGCATCCAGCCAGCCAAGTGTTAACCACGGATGCCTCGGATTACACATGGGGAGCCCACTTGCAGGGAAAAGGTCTGCAAGGTTTTTGGACAGAGGATCAGAAGCACCTACATATCAATTTAAAAGAGATGTTAGCTGTACAGAATGCCCTCTTGGCTTTCAGGGATCTTCTACAACCAGGATAACTACTGATACGGACAGACAACACCACAGTTATGTGGTACATAAACAAGCAAGTGGGTTCACACTCCTACCCCCTTTGCAGACTAGCCATGACTCTATGGAACACAGCTCTAGCTTGCAAAGTGGATCTACAAGCTCAGTTCCTGCCAGGGAAACAAAATATTCTGGCAGACAGCCTGAGCAGGAACCTGTCAGACCCACATGAGTGGATGCTAGACAGCCAAATATTCAAGATGATTACAGAAACCTGGGGCTGCCCGGACATAGATCTAGTTGCATCCCCCCTCAACTACCAGTTACAAATTTTTTGCACAAGGCATTTCACAAACTAGCATGGAAAGTGGATGCACTATCATTCAGTTGGAGAAACCTCTCTGGGTATGCCTTTCCACCACTACCTCTTCTTCCAAGGGTGTTATTAAAGATCAAGCAGGACAAGCCCAAGATGAAGATTTTACTGGCCCCAAATTGGCCTCGTCAATTTTGGTACTCAACACTGATGAATCTATCCCAGGAACCACCTTGGATTTTACCTCAGATTCCAAATCTTTTGTCCCACACGAGGGCCAGGTTCTGCACTCTCATGTCAAAACTCTCAGCCTGGCAGCCTGGCGAATTCAGGGTCTATGATTAATCCTTTACTTCCCAAACAGGTCATGGATGTCATCTTAGAAGCCAGACGGCCTAGCACTAGAAAATCTTATGCAGGTAAATGGAAGAGATTTTGCACCTGGATGCATGCTCAGGATTCGGATCCCCTCATTCCTAATATCCCACTGATTTTACTTTACCTGACAGACATGCTACATAAGGGTTTATCCTTCTCCTCCATAAAAATACATGCCTCAGCTATCTCTGCACATTACAATACAGATCCTCTAATCTTTTCCCATCCACTTCTGAAACAATATCTCAGAGGAGCAAAGAATTTAAGGCCCCCTAGGACACCACCCATACCTGCCTGGGACCTCAACTGTGTTCTGGAAAAACTCACTCTGCCTCCTTTTGAGCCTGCTGCCACATGGAAGACAGCTATCCTGCTGGCTTTGACTTCAGCCAGGTGAGTCTCGGAGTTACAAGCACTCATGGCTGTGGAACCTTATATTATTTTTCACCAAGATAGGGTGTCTTTAAGGACTAATCCTACTTTCATGCCTAAAGTGGTTTCCAAAGTGGCTTTAAATCAAACTATTCACCTGCCAACTTTTTTGACTAATCCACAAGATAAAGGGGAAAGGATCTTGCATTCCTTGGATGTACACAGACAACTTTGTTTTTACCTGGACAGAACCAAGGATATCAGGAAAACGGATCAAAGCTATTTCAAGACAGACCATTTCTAAATGGATTGCTCATGGAATCAGATTTTGTTACTCTCATCATGGAAAGCAAATCCCAGGAAAAATTAGGACTCACTCTACCAGAGCTGCTGCTACTTCAGCTGCCTTTCTCAGGGGAGTACATACCAAAGACATTTTGGAAGCTGCAACTTGGAGTTCGGTGCATAAGCATATAATCTCCCTCTTTACTCTAAGTCTAGGGCAGACTTTGCTTGTGCAGTCCTGCAGGGCCTTCTAGCCACCCCTTCTACCCTATAACCACCACCCTTTATCTCTGCTTTGGGATTCAATCCTACAGTGATGACTGCAACAGTGAAACATGATGAACCTAGTACAGTTGTGTACACTTAACCATAAATGTAGATGTTCGAGTGTCTTCACTGTTGCAGTCTGGGTTACCCTCCCTCCTGTCCCCTCTTGTACTTTCATTAGTGTGGTTTCCTACTTCACCCTTCTTCTGAGGTGTATTTGCTTCAGGGTATGGGGTTTGTTGTATGTTACTTTTTTGTTTTACTATTAGCCTTCATTTTTGGGCACCTGACATCTGGGGCAATAAAAACTGGAGAACATGGCATCGGCTGGCAGCTTTGTACTCCTAGCACACTGACGTCAGGGAGCATGACTGAACAGCCGACGCTGGACCCAGACTTTGGGATTCTGGCCGACCGAGGACTGCCTGCCGGCAGGGAGAACCCTACAGTGATGACTGCAACAGTGAAGACACTCTAACATCTACATTTATGGTAAGTGTACACAACTGTACTTTCTCTGCGCTGCCCTTTGGCTTGTCTACTGCGCCCAGGGTCTTTACCAAGTGCCTGGCACCAGTAATAGCTTATTGCAGACTCAAGGGAATTCTAATTTACCCTTATCTGGACGATTGCCCTATTCAAACAGACAGCAAGGATGTCGTACTCCAGCACCTGGAATTTGTTCAAAATCTACTCAAGTACCTGGGATTCACTGTGAACATAAAAAAGTCAAATTTGACACCCACACAACAGATAACTTTTCTGGGTGCTCTTCTAAACACAACAACCCAGATGGCATTCCTGACATCCAAAAAACTGCATCTTTCTTCAACTTTCAAAACCTTGGCGTCAAAAACCCAGCTAACTGCAAGGAAATTCCTGCAGGCTTTGGGTTACATGGCCTCCTGCATCCTTCTCATACCAAATGCAAGACTACATGTGAGAAAAATACAATGGTATCTAAAAAGTGTATGGTCCCAGCATTGCCACAGTCCAGACACACAGATTGCTGTCTTGCCTTGCCTACAAAAGGAATTCCATTGGTGGACCATGGCATGTCTTCACAACAAAGGGAAAGTCTTCAGTCTGCCTCCAGCCAGCCAAGTGTTAACCACGGACGCCTCGGATTACGCATGGGGAGCCCACTTGCAGGGGAAAGGTCTGCAAGGTTTTTGGACAGAGGATCAGAAGCACCTACATATCAATTTAAAAGAGATGTTAGCTGTACAGAATGTCCTCTTGGCTTTCAGGGATCTTCTACAACCAGGACAACTACTGATACCGACAGACAACACCACAGTTATGTGGTACATAAACAAGCAAGGGGGTTCACACTCCTACCCCCTTTGCAGACTAGCCATGACTCTATGGAACACAGCTATAGCTTGCAAAGTGGATCTACAAGCTCAGTTCCTGCCAGAAAAACAAAATATTCTATCAGACAGCCTGAGCAGGAACCTGTCAGACCCACACGAGCGGATGCTAGACACCCAAATATTCAAGATGATTACAGAAGCCTGGGGCTTCCTGGACGTAGATCTATTTGCATCCCCCCTCAACCACCAGTTACAGATTTTTTGCACAAGTACATTTCACAAGCTAGCATGGAAAGTGGATGCACTATCATTCAGTTGGAGAAACCTCTCGGGGTATGCCTTTTCGCCACTACCTCTTCTTCCACGGGTGTTACTAAAGATCAAGCAGGACAAGCCCAAGATGATGATTTTACTGGCCCCAAATTGGCCTCATCAATTTTGGTACTCAACACTGATGAATCTATCCCAGGAGCCTCCTTGGATTTTACCTCAGATTCCAAATCTTTTGTCCCAACACCAGGGCCAGGTTCTGCACTCATATCAAAACTCTCAGCCTGGCAGCCTGGCGAATTCAGGGTCTATGATTAATCCTTTCCTTCCCGAACAGGTTATGTATGTTGTCTTAGAAGCCAGACAGCCTAGCACTAGAAAATCTTATGCAGGTAAATGGAAGAGATTTTGCACCTGGATGCATGCTCAGGATTCGGATCCTCTCATCCCTAATATCCCACTGATTTTACTTTACCTGACAGACATGCTACATAAGGGTTTATCCTTCTCCTCCATAAAAATACATGCCTCAGCTATCTCTGCACATTACAATACAGATCCTCCAATCTTTTCGCATCCACTTCTTAAACAATATCTTAGAGGAGCAAATAATTTAAGGCCCCCTAGAACACCACCTATACCTGCCTGGGACCTCAACTATGTTCTGGAAAAACTCACTCTGCCTCCTTTTGAGCCTGCTGCCACATCTGATATTAAGTATTTATCATGGAAGACAGCTATACTACTGGCTTTGACTTCAGCCAGGAGAGTCTGAGTTACAAGCACTCATGGCTGTGGAACCTTACATTATTTTTCACCAAGATAGGGTGTCTTTAAGGACTAATCCTACTTTTGTGCCTGAAGTGGTTTCCAAAGTGGCTTTAAATCAAACTATTCACCTGCCAACTTTTTTCAATAATCCACAAAATAAAGGGGAAAGGATCTTGCATTCCTTGGATGTACACAGACAACTTCGTTTCTACCTGGACAGAACCAAGGATTTTAGGAAAACAGAGCAACTGTTTGTTTCTTATGCAACAAATTCCCAAGGCAAAGCTATTTCAAAACAGACCATTTCTAAATGGATTGCTCATGGAATCAGATTTTGTTACTCTCATCATGGAAAGCAAATCCCAGGAAAAATTAGGACTCACTCTACCAGAGCTGCTGCTACTTCAGCTGCCTTTCTCAGAGGAGTACCTACCAAGGATATTTTGGAAGCGGCAACTTGGAGTTCAGTGCATACTTTTTCTAAGCACTATAATCTCCCTCTTTACTGTAAGTCTAGGGCAGGCTTTGCTTCTGCAGTCTTGCAGGGCCTTCTAGCCACCCCTTCTTCTCTATAACCACTACCCTTTATCTCAGCTTTGGGATTCAACCCTACAGTGATGACTGCAACAGTGAAACACGATGAACATAGTACAGTTGTGTACACTTACCATAAATGTAGATGTCCGAGTGTCTTCACTGTTGCAGTCTGGGTTACCCCCCCTCCTGCCCCCTCTTATACTTTCATTAGTGTGGTTTCCTACTTCACCCTTCTTCTGAGGTGTATTTGCTACAGGGTATGGGGTTTGTTGTATGTTACATTTTTGTTTTACTATTAGCCTTCACTTTTGAGCACCTGACATCTGGGGCAAGAAAAACTGGAGAACATGGCGTCGGCTGGCAGCTTTGTACTCCTAGCGTTCTGACGTCAGGGAGCATGACTGAACAGCCAACGCCAGACCCAGACTTTGGGATTCTGGCCGACCGAGGACTGCCTGCCGGCAGGAAGAACCCTACAGTGATGACTGCAACAGTGAAGACACTCGAACATCTACATTAATGGTAAGTGTACACAACTGTACTTTCTGAGGATGGTGGTACGTGTGGACGTCACTTTTATGGCAGACACCAGCTACTAGCCTACGTGTGACATCCCGTGTACCTTGCAGTGTTTAAAGTCTTTTGTATACTGCCTGAACATCGGAACTGCCTTTGGCAGTGACTCCCCTATGTTAAGAATACTGAAACGTAGAAGAGAAGGGCATCTATGGTTATGGTAAGCTTTTACACAACTATTCTTTCTTACTGAATTCCATCTCCGTTTATGTTAACTTTTGTTTTTCATGGGGATATTTGCACACACTGATTCATTAACATTGTCTAACAAGAGTGGCATATATTAGTCTCTTCTTTCCCATTTTACTAATCCCAGCTGTCTCTTTAGTTCCTGGTTTGGATACCCTCGCTATACAAACATCAGTCATGCATTATATTAAAATATTCATTAACTTCTAATGAAATGGCTTATTCTGACAGCTTGATTCTTAACAGTATTTGCTTTTGTATTCCTAGAATGTAGGTTATCCACTGTTCCAGTCAAAAAACTGTTACTGCTGCACTATTTTTTTGTGCACCCAATGTCTCTTATACTGGCGCATTTGTTCCTTTTCCAGCAGAATGGGAGCCAGTTATTCCTGAGCTAGGCAAAAGCCCTATGGCTCATTTGTCACTGCTCAGGAATCCCTATAAAATCTCTGATATCCTTCTATTCTCATGTTACAGTATTCTGTACTGTTGGTTTTCCTCCTCTTGCTACCTGAACATCCAGCCAGTCTTCAAAGGTTTGCAGTCACTGCTAGGTATGTAGGGGCGTCCAATGTGGCTAGATCAGTGTGGGCCATAAAAGTGATTTCTGCACGCACCATCCCTCATAACTTCTCTGCTGCCAGTTGAAAGTAAGTTGTTCCTGCTGTCCCAGCCATCGGATCTATCATCTTAAAGGTTTCCCCAACGGGGTACTTATCTTATTTGTGTCATTGGATGCCAGTGCTTGTTCATGTCATCCAGAAAGGAAAAGTGTAAGTGCGGCCATCAGATTTCCCACAAGGATGCCCACAAGCTCGGTCTCTTTTCTTGCTTAGGGCCGTCACATGACCATAAGGCCTGCACCATTTGCCAGGCCTTCATGCCAAAAACTTCGCATAGCAGACTTCACACACTGAATATATATCTCGAGAATCAGCACCTAAAATGGTTAGCGTTGGGTATGGAGGGGAAGTCCGATCTGCTTGTCGAGCAGAAACAGGCCAAGACCCTAAGGCCTGCAGCTGTTGCTGTGCCTCCACTTTTCGACGTTCATCCTGTGGCTGACATCGGAAAGGAGGAACGATTGATTGCCACCTTTATGGGTACAGCAGGTACCAATGTGGAAGCCAAAGAACCCTGTGCATAAGGCACGTCCTCAGAGGCCCTGCAGACGTTTGTTTCTGATGCCAAGTATGAACCCAGGCTTGCATTCTTCATTGCTGTCAGACCCTAGGCCTTCTCCTGCACAGACGCCTGCTAGGCCTTTCCTGAAGAGGAAAGAAAAGAGAAAACATACCCTTCCTTCTGTGGAAAGCCAACCAGATTGGCAGGCTTTCAAAGAGAGTCACCTGAATGCATTTATGGCCTTGAGACCTGCTTCTACAGTAACCTCACCAGTACGTCCACCTTTGTTGAGCCCTAGGCCCCAAGCCTTAGACCTCTCCCAGGTGGAGTCTTCCTCAGAAGATTCACTCTCTTGTGCTTCCCGACTCCCCTCTCCTCTTGGCTATACTTTCCCAGAGGAAGAATCAGCTGAAGCAGACTCTCCAGCCGAAGATCTTACCTTTGGGGAAACCATTGCTAAGATGAGGGAGCACTTTAAATAGGATTCATCTGAGATGACAGAGGTACAGAAAAGGTACTTTGATTTTCTCCAGATGGATTCCCTGCCCCATCAGCTATTCCCCCAGTACTGCCAGCATTCCTTGATGCTTTTAGTGCAGCTTCCCTGAATCCTGACTCTCAGCTTCCTGCTCCACGCAGACCTGATAGATTTTACAAAGTCCCTGAGACAGCTAAGTTTCTATGAAATGCCCTGCAGTCGATTCAGGCACTCTATCTCCACTAATAAGGCTTCCAAACTCCACAAAGACAGCAAGGCTATGGAACATTTGGGCAAAAAGGTCTACACATCTTCTACCCTGGCATTCAGGGCTATCAATTATCAGACCCATATGTCCAAATATGCCCTAGCTCTTTTAGAAAAAGTCTCCAAACAGTTGTCTGACATCCTTGATTCTGCAGTCAAAGCTCAACTGTCCAGTCTTATTCCTTTGACATCCCAAGTCACTAGACACTCCATAAGGTGCAACTATGAAGCTGCTGTGGCCTCATCTTGATCTCCTGCATACCCAAACTGATAACAGGGCCTGCTAAAACTATACACAGACAATACCGCAGTTCTGCGGTATGTCAGCAAACTGGGGAACAAAATCTGACTTTGCAGATTAGCTCTTCTTGTGTGGGAGCTGGCCACACAACAGGTAGTAACACTTCAGGCAGTTTACATCCCTTCCAAAACAGAACACTGAGGCCGACACCTTAAGCAGGTACATGTCACTTTCCCACGAATGGATGCTCCACAGGGATGTTTTTCCTGGATCTAGTCCACAGATGGGGGTACAACTGAAATAGATCTGTTTGCCTCCCCCATGAGCAAACAACTTCCCTCTTTCTGCAACAGGCTCCCCAATCCTCAAGCAACGGCAACAGATGCTTTTTCAATTTCTTGGAAGGGAATGTTTCTCTGTACATTCCCCCCTTCCCTCTTATCCAGAAAGTCCTGCTGAAGATTCAGCAGGACAGGCCAGAAATCTTGCTGGTGACTCCCTTTTGGCCAAGACAGCACTGGTTCTCCCTCCTTCTGCATTTAGCCAAGTTACCCCGCAGAGTGGACCTCGTCACACAGGACAAGGGATCTCTCATCCACCCACAGTGGCGATCTCTATACCTCACCCTGTGAGTGATCGAATTCTGATCCCTTACGGACACCTGTACAATGAGGACATGCTTAGAGTCCTGCAGGAGGCCAGGAAACCTAATACAAGGAGATCTTATGTATCCAAGTGGAAAAGCTTCTCCGTATGCTGTCTCCAGAGCCAGTTGGACTAATTCCAAAGTGAGGTCCCATTAGTACTGTCCTACCTGTGTGAACTCCTGCAGACAGGATTAGCATATTCCTCCATTTAGGCTCACCTGACTTCCATTTCAGAATGTTTGCCTCTAGCAACCACCTTTGGCTTCCAGATTGCCTGCAAAGTTGTTCTTAAAGGGATTATTACATCTCAGGCCCCCCAGGAAAACCATTGCTCCTCCTTGGGACCTGAATTATGTTTTGGAGAAGCTGACGGTAGCTTACTTTGAACCAGCATCTAAGGCTTCCCTCAAATTCTGTACATGGAAAAAAATACTCCTGGTGGCCCTAACTTTGGCTAGGAGAGTGCCTGAGTTACAAGCCCTCATGACCATCTCCCCATTCCTCATCTTCCACAAGGACAGGGTAATTCTTAAAACCAACCCTTCCTTCATGCCCAAGGTGGTGAATGAGCTCTCCTTGAACCAAGCTATCCACATTCCCACCCTCGTTGTCTACCCTGTAGGGGACAGTGAGAGAGCATTACACTCCCTTGATGTACACAGACAGCTTAGGTTCTACCGGCACAAAACTAAGTCCATCAGGAAGTCTGACCCGTTGTTTGTGGTGTTCTACCCCAGAGCTCTGGGCAAAGCAGTAACAAAACAAACTATCTCAGCCTGGATATCCAGGGCTATCACCTTCTGCTACGCTCACCATGGAAAATTGTTAGGGGGTAAGGTTAAAGCACATTCCACTAGAGCAATGCACTCTTCAGGAGCCTTCTTCAAAGGCTTGGACACCTCCTCTGTCCTAGAGGCAGCTACTTGGACATCTGTCCACACATTCACTAAACATTACAAGTTAGACCAGATCTCTAGGTCCAGGGCTGGATTTACCAGGGCTATCCTCCATGGATTCATAGAGACTTGTTCAAGGCCACCATCCACTTCCAAACAGTGAGCTTTGGCACTCACCCAAGAGTGCAGAATACTGCAACATGAGAATAGAAGGACATAGAATAGTTGTGTAAAATCTTACCGTAACCGTAGATGTCCTTCTCTTCTATGTTGCAGTATTCCTCCTGCCCCTCTTGTTATCCTACAGTTCCCTTCTTGGATGGCACATGACTTGAACAGGTGGTCCTGGGACTGGGGCACTCAGTTCTGAGGGATAGTGCATGCAGACGTCACTTTTATGGTCCATGTTCGTCTAGCCACATTGGATGTCCCCACACACCTTGCACTGACTGCAAACTTTTGAAGATTGGCTGGATGTTCGGGTAGCAAGAGGAGTAAACCCAAGAGTACAGAATACTGCTACATGGAAGAGAAGGACATCTATGGTTATGGTAAGATTTTACACAACTATTCTTTCCCTGATGGTAGTTAGGTAGTAGGTAGCAGGATAGCTTGCTGGTCTTTAGTGATGGCCTACCCTCTACCTTTGAGAGCACCCCTCTTGGCAGCTCCTCATTGCCTGCATTCTCTGCTCACTAAGGGGAAACGTCTTAACATGCCAGGATGTTCATTGTGCATACAGCTGCAGTCATAGCCTGCCATCAGGCGGGTCCTCGGTTGGCCAAATTCCAAAGTCTAGGTCCGGCGTCGGATGTCGTCGCTTCTTCCCTGACGTCAGTGTGACAGGGGTATAAAAGAACCAGCCGACGCCATTTTCTTCAGTCTTTCTTGCTGTATGGTGCCCGAAGCAGAAGCAGTTCGCAAGTGCCAGTCGGCCAGGTCCTGAGATTATGAATATTATTCAACTGAAGACTTCTTGAAAGCTAAGTACCCCGTTGGGGAAACTTTTCTTGCCTCAGACCAATGTCAGACAATGTTAATAATTGCATTTCATGTGGGAAGCAAATACCGCATAAGGATTTCCATTCCCTCTGCATTCCTTGCTTAGGCCCAGACCACGACGTCTCGGCCTGTCGTTTTTGTGCTACATTCAACAGACGCACTATTAAGCGTCGGGTGGAGTTCGCCCAACACTATTTTGGCAAAAAATTTAATTACATTATGTCGTCGGATACTCCGACTCCAGTTTTGGGTAAAAGACGCAAAGATAAGGACCGACATCCGAGGTCCGCGACTTCTACCGACACCACGCTAAAGCCGACTACAGGTGCTCTGGTTCTTAGCGAGGCACCTACGCAGCCCCTGACTACCGATGACACTTCATTAGCAGTGTCTTCTGTGCCCGAGGTCGCAGGCTCTTCGGCCCACACCCCGACCACAGATACCGAAGCCACTCTTGGCGGGGAAACTCAGAGTTTAGACAGGCCTGCTACCTCTCAAGGTGTCTTCAGGCCTTCTTCTTCTTTTTCCATTAAGGCTTTCACCAAATATAAAGCAGCCATGCATACTAAAAGACAAGCTCCACAGGGCCCCTCTCAAGGCCCCATGCCTACAAAGCAGATGCTCAAAATGGCTGAGGACTTGATTACTCTTATCATGGGTTCCCAACCCCCCTCGGACAAAAGGCCTAGAGTGAAGGAAGAATACCCTTCCTCGGACCAGGCCTCCATTACTTCATTACATTCTGAGGACCAGGAACATTCATACTCCCCTTTTGAAGATTCTGATGCAGAGGAGTCCATTCCCTCTGTCTCCCTCCCTGAGGATTACTCTTTTGGGTAAACCTTGCATACCTTGAGGGAACATTTCCACTGGGAAGGCCAAGAGTACTCAGACTCCAAGAAAAGGCTCGGGGATTTCCTCTTGCTCCCTCAGCACAGGCCACTGGCTATACCTCCTGTCTTAGACATACTAGATGATGTGTATTCAGAGGCCAGCCTTAACCCAGATTCTTTACCTCCAGCTCCAGTCAAGCCTGACAGGTATTACCGGGTTCCTGATTCACACCAATTCCTATACAAAAGCCATGCGGCTGACCCAGAAACTATTTCACAGGGTCCCAAGGGAATTAAGGCCTCCACGGCCAAAAATCCATTACCTTCAGAGGGAGATTCCAGGGCTTTAGAAAGGTGGGGGAAAAAGGTATACACCTCGGCCACCTTAACCATGAGGACATTAAACTGTCAGTTCCATATGTTAAAGTATCAACAGTTTTTGTTATCTCAGTTGAAAAGCAAAATGTCACAACCTGAACAACCAGACTTGAAGGAGTTGCAGGATTTGTTGCATAGTGCAGAGCAAGTGGGTAAACATACCTTGCAATGTGGTTTTGATGCTTTAGAGGCCTTGTGTAGAGCTGCTGTTACAGGATCAGTCATACGTAGACATGCGTGGCTCAAAGAGCAAACCTTACCAGATCATGTCAAAGCTAAATTACTAGATGCACCTCTTCAAAAAGATGTATTGTTTGGTGTTAAAGCTGAGGAGGTATTAAAGAAAATGGAGGAAAAGGCAAAATCAATGCAAACAGTAAAGGATTTCCTACAGGTTCAACCTCCACGTTTCAGTAGAAATTGGCCTTCCAAAAATTGGTCCTTTCCAGCCACGGACAGACCCCAAAGAGGGAGATACAGGCGCCCAAGGGGTAGAGGGCAATCTCAAGGATCTTTTAGAGGCAGACAATGGCAAGCACCTACACCAAAAGGTGGCGAGGATAGTTCACAGCCATTCAGAAAGCAGAACCAATGACTTTCCCCTTTACATGCCAAGCAAGGCTCAAGTGGCAGCACCTTTAGGCGGAAAACTGGCATTATTTTCGAAAAACTGGCATATTGTCACAAAAGACAAATGGATCCTGGACATTATAGACAGAGGCTACAGATTCCACTTTCACACCCTTCCAAAAGTGAAAGGCACGCCAAACCTGCCACACAATCAAAGGGCAGAGGCACAAAAACAAATTTCAGATCTCATGGACATGAAAGCTATTCAAGAGGTACCTGCACAAGAACAGGGTCAAGGTTTTTATTCCAGACTGTTCCTGGTACCAAGGAAGGGCAAAGATTGGAGACCTATTTTGGACCTATCCGTCCTAGACACTTATTTACTCATACCAAAATTCAAGATGCTCACATTACAGCAGCTTCTTCCCATGCTGGGCAAGGAGTCTTGGCTGGTTACATTGGACCTCAAGGAGGCATACCTGCATGTCCCAATCAGACAAGATTGCAGAAGATACCTCAGATTTCTTGCAGGTTCAACCCATTATCAATTCTCTGCATTGCCCTTTGGCTTATCTACTGCGCCCAGAGTGTTCACGAAATGCCTGGCATCAGTAATTGCCTTCTGCAGACTTCAAGGGATACAAATATACCCATATTTGGACGACTGCCTGATCCAAGCGGACAGCAAACACATACTTCTGAAACACCTGGCGTTTGTAATAAGGTTGTTGAATTCTCTGGGATACACAGTCAACAAAAAGAAATCAAGACTAATGCCCTCTCAAACAATAATTTTCCTGTGTGCCAGCTTGAATACAAACACCCAGATGGCCTACCTCACGCCAGAGAAACAAGGGCAACTAACTCAATACTTCAGAAAACTGGCAACCTTCACCAGGCTAACTGCAAGGAAAATCCTGCAGGCTCTGGTATTTATGGCATCTTGCATCCTGCTAATCCCATGTGCAAAGCTGCATATGAGGAAACTTCAATGGTACCTAAAAAACTTATGGTCTCAACACAGCCACAGTTTGGAAACAATTATACCACTGATTCCATGTCTTCAAAAGGAATTCCTGTGGTGGGCTCAAGCATGCCAAAGAAACATAGGTCTCCCATTCTGCAAGCTTCAAGCAAATCAAGTCATCACAACAGATGCCTCGGACTACGCCTGGGGGGCACACATGACAGATCGGTGCATTCAGGGCAAATATTCACAAAAAGAAAAACACCTACACATCAATCAAAAGGAAATGCTAGCAGTAATAAATGCTATTATGGCCTTCAAAGACATACTGCATCCAGGCCAGCTATTGATAAGGACAGACAACACCACAGTGATGTGGTACATAAACAAACAGGGAGGAACCCATTCATATCCCCTATGCAGGCTAGCCATGTCTCTTTGGAACATGGCTTTGGAATTACAAATCCAACTTCAAGCACAGTTCCTGCCAGGCAAGGAAAACACACTGGCAGACAACCTGAGCAGAAATATGACAGATCCACATGAATGGAAGTTGCATCCTCAAGTTTTTACAAAGATAATTCAAGCATGGGGAAGGCCAGACATAGATCTCTTTGCCACCCACAAAAATCACCAATTGACAAAATTCTGCTCAAGGACCTTTCATCCACAGGCCTGGAAAGTGGACGCTCTCTCTTTCAGTTGGACAAGAATGGCACTTTATGCCTTTCCACCTCTTCCTCTGCTGCCCAAAGTTCTACTAAAAGCCAGAGCAGACAGACCAAAGATGATTCTCATTGCTCCAGACTGGCCAAGACAACACTGGTACCCACTCCTGAGGAGCCTGACGCATTCCCCGCCATGGGTCCTGCCTCTAATGCCTCTTCTATTGACTCAGCACAACTTCAAAACTCTTCACAGTCAGCTGAAAACACTCAATCTAGCCGCATGGAGGATTCCTTAAATTCACAACAGACGCTACTCTCCAAGGAGGTGCAGGATGTCATTTTGGAGGCCAGAAGGCCTTCTACTAGAAAAAACTACTCCGCAAAATGGAAACGGTTTTGTGCCTGGAATCAGAAAAAGGGTCAGAATCCTTGAATACTGAATTTACCCCAAATATTACAGTACCTAGCTGAGATGCTAGGCAGTGGACTTTCATTCTCCTCCATCAAAATCCATGCCTCAGCCATTTCTGCAGAATACAACACTGATGCCTCAGCCATTTCTGCAGAATACAACACTGATCCTCCTTTATTCTCTCACCCTCTCTTAAGACAGTTCCTCAGAGGGGCTAAGAATATAAGACCCCCAAGGAAGCAACCAGTTCCTGCTTGGGACCTCAATTTCATTCTAGAAAAACTGACCGTACCTCCCTTTGAGCCAGCTGCTTCAACAGAACTGCAATATTTGTTATGGAAAACAGCCTTCCTTCTGGCTATCACCTCAGCACTCAGGGTTTCGGAACTACAAGCCCTCATGGCTGTGCAGCCTTTCATCATTTTCCATCAGGACAGAGTTTCCTTATGAACCAATCCTTCCTTTATGCCAAAGGTAGTATCCAGGGTAGCCTTAAATAAGGCTATCCACTTACCTACCTTTTACCCTAATCCACAAAACAAAGGGGAGAGACTACTACATTCCTTGGACATTCACAGACCGCTCCGTTACTATTTGGACAGAACAAAGCCTTTCAGAAAATCAGAGCAACTCTTTGTGTCCTGTGCTACAGGTGCTCAAGGGAAGCCTATTTCCAAACAGACAATCTCAAAATGGATAGCCCACTGCATACGCTTTTGTTACTCATTTCATGGTAAAACTGTACCTACAGGCATCAGATCTCACTCCACAAGGGCCACCGCTACCTCTGCAGCTTTTCTCAGGGGGGTTCCTACCAAAGATATTTTGGAAGTAGCCACTTGGAGTTCTGTACATACTTTTTCCAAGCACTGTCACCTACCATTATACTCCAAATCTAGAGCGGCCTTTACCACTGCAGTCTTGCAGGGCATCCTGGCTCCTCCTAGTTCTACTTAGTGCCTACCACCCCTTTTTTAGCTTTGGGATTCTACCCATCTGTTATGACTGCAGCTGTATGCACAATGAACATAGTACAGTTTTGTATCTACCATAAATGTAGATGTTCGAGTGCTAATACAGCTGCAGTCCAGGTTTCCCTCCCTCCTTCCCCTCTTGGGACAGGCCTAATGGCTAGCACCTCCTCATACCACCTCATTGGGGTATTCTTTTATGGTGTATTTGCTTGCAACTACTGTTTTGTGATTATATTGCATTCCATTATTACATAAATTTATGTTTTGCCTTCCTTCTGGGGGCACCTGACATTTGGGGCAAGAAAAACTGAAGAAAATGGCGTTGGCTGGTTCTTTTATACCCCTGTCACACTGACGTCAGGGAAGAAGCGACGACATCTGACACCGGACCTACTCTTTGGAATTCGGCCGACCGAGGACCCACCTGACGGCAGGAAAACCCATCTGTTATGACTGCAGCTGTATTAGCACTCGAACATCTACATTTATGGTAGGTACCAAACTGTACTTTTCTTTTAAGCCACATGATGTGATTGAGTTGTGGCAATGCAGACCTAGCCGTCATAGTACTTCACTAGTTGAGCACCTAGCTGTCCTTTTAAATGTAATCCATGTGGTTAGCCAGAGCTAAATTCCTACCCCACAGGATGGGCAAGCTAGCAGTGAGTGACCACTCACTCCCATCCTCCCTATCCAGGCCCTACAGACACCTGAGCCATTAATAAATTCTGGATTTTATAAATTGCACCAAGGCTTCTTTCATTCCTCTCTGTAACATGACTATATTGTCAACAAAGAGCAGAAATAACCGTATCTTTCACAAAATTTGATTTACAACTTTAGCCTCTCAATCTGCTGTAAATATGGGGGGTGTTATAGTCTCTACAGCTTACTCCTATGCTTTGTTTACAAAATATGTTTTTGAAATATTAAAAAAATGATTTGCCAGACTTGTGGTCAGTAAACTTTCAACCATATGCAGTGACAGAGCTCATCAATTTTTTCCTCTATGACTTGTATGACAACTGAGTACCTCCTGTGTGTGCCATCAGGCTGTGCAATGATTTTGCATCATAGGTTGCTAAAATTCCCTGTGATCCTACCTTGATTTTTCTCCGTTTTTTAATAAAATCAAGAAGGTTAATTTCCAGTAGGGATGTCAGACTTTATGAAAGGTGTAACATTTTCTCTGGTCAGAAGAGCCAGGGGTTCCATTTTTGAAACCCTATCTGAAGTAATGGGTTTAAATGGAGAGTTGAAACAATCAATGCGAATTCTAGGTATTACAAATATTTCACTGAAAAAAAAAAAACAGGGCTAGCTGTGTTTATTATGCAAAAAATTGTACAACTTTTCAGATAGTACTTCATTCAACATCAGTTTGTATACTCTGCTAACTTATC
Source organism: Protopterus annectens (assembly GCF_019279795.1). Taxonomy (NCBI): domain Eukaryota; kingdom Metazoa; phylum Chordata; order Ceratodontiformes; family Protopteridae; genus Protopterus; species Protopterus annectens. The sequence continues at coordinate 413,056,092 of NC_056751.1, forward strand.
CTAATTATTTCAATCAAGTCAGTATTTAACATATGAGACGTACTTTTTAACGTGCATAGCAGAGTCCATTACTAGAATAGCATCCCCTTTATCCACCTTCATATGTGTACATACATAGGTATGTTGATAATAGCATTTGTTTATAAGTGTGTGCATGTGGTGCATAATTGTCTTTCAGCATGAGCCCAGTAAGTGCTTGGAGTCCACTACAGTGCCTGTACTCCGCTTTCATTGTGTACACTTGCCCTTCTTTCACTTTTCTGAAATAGCTCCCATAATTCTGCTTCAGAAACTTGAAAAATATCAGGTGTCTGAAACAAGGCTTAAAAAATACAACGTATTTCACATTGACTTCAATTTTTTTCAATCCATTATATATTGCAAAGATTATTTTTTGTGCTTTTTGACTAGTGTAACCTGGCAATTGTATTTCTTGAGAGCAGACTGTGATGCCATAGCAAAGCACTGTGATTTTTATTCTGTCATTTTTGCCTCATACCTGCCAGACATAAAACCTCCCCCAAATATGTTGTTCCTCTGTGGTTGGGAGTCCCCACAACTTTTAAGGTGAGATCTGTATGGAGGAGACTTCATTCAGGCAACCATGAGGTGGTTTGTGTTGTCACAGGTGTTCTGGCTATGAGGACATTTGCATGGTTTAATTCCACCCACCTTGGATGAAGGTGGAAACAAGCAATCCACAATGTCTTCCCCCTGTGAGTGTGTACTACCTTACACTTTGCTAATGGGAACTGTCACCAGCCAGTGGTTTGCTGCTCCAAACTAAGCTGCCATGAAGATGCCTATGCAGTGCTCTTCCAGGATGTTGTGGAAATGTGTGTCCTGCTGTCCCTCACCTTCTCTTTAGGATGGACATGCCCATCTGCCCTGCCAGGTCATCAAGAACCAAAGCCATTAATCCAAGCTTGGGTCACCCGGGTCATACTTTATCCATTTATACCCCTAGCTGGTAAAGCTTTAGATTTCATCTGGATAGAGATGTCATCTCTTAACAGTAATGATCCTGTTTCCTTGTGTATTTCTTCAGTAGTAACACTAAGGTGAATGGTTAAAAAGATGTACTAGAATCTGAGAGGTCTTAATATTGTATTTATTGGTTACTTTCTCTACAAGCATAGCAGCATTAGAAATTATGGATGCCATTTTTGAGGGCATTGCCTGTTCTTAGTGTTATATTTTGAGTTCTGGAGTATATTTATTTGCTTTGTGGTGCATTTAGAAGTAGATTGCATCATTATGAGGGCATTTGTTTTATGTGATGTTAATGTTGTTTGTGACACTGGTGCTCAACATGAGAGACACCTAGAAGAAACTGACATTTTATCTGTCTGCATTTTGCAGGTATCCAGCCATATTCAGGTCTTGGCACGACGGAAATCTCGTGAGATCCAGTCAAAGTTAAAGGTTTGTTGTGTACCTTTACCTGCTGGGGCTGTTGCTTCTGCTTTAAACTTTTCATGGACAGTGGTTTTCTGACTTAACCGTAGTTTCTTTTTGCTAACTGGCATGGGGAATGTTAAAACAGAAACGCTACCTGTGTGCATGTTCTTGATGCTTCTGCTGTGCTCTGAGATAGCTCCTTGCTGACTGACTTTAAAATGTGGAATCAAAAGTCATAGGTGAAATATCTTTCCTTAAGCTTTTTTCTTAAAAGATTGAACACAGTTATTCTTGCCCCATGCTATTTGTTAGAAGGCATTTTGAGGGACATTGTGGTGTTTATATCCCCATTTACCTATCCACAAAAAAGCTGCAATAGGATGTATATTCAGCTAAACAGAGTGAAGTGCGTGATAAAAAATGGAAATTAGGAAGATTTCATAAAGGCATTGTATATAAAAGAAACTGTAAATGCAGGTTCATTTTAGGTGGTATGAATAAAAGTTTGTCCTTCCTTGCTTTGAATGGAAGTACAGCAGGTAATGGCAGCACCATCTGATAGCTTAACTTTCCCTTAGTTCTGAGTTGCAGCCACCTAAGAGATAAATTTTAAGTTTGGGGAGTATATTGATCTCATTCTAAAGGCCCACTACAGTGAATGATTTTTTGGCAGTCACCCACTAGTTACTTACTACAGAGAACTTTCTTGCAGGTCAGCTGATATGGTAAGTATACATATATCTTGTATTTGGAACTGCCACAGTTTCTCGGGACTAGCAGAAGGACTGTGAGCCATGAGAAATGAAGGACAGCTTATTTCAGCCTTGAGTGTTTGAGTGAGTGTGTGTGTGACACTAGGCCATGCCCAGCACTTTAAGGGACTTGTGCAGTGGTAGGAACTTTTTCCTCGTCTGCAGTCATTTTGACTCTTGTTATAGTAGATGAGAGCAGATTTAGGCTGTTGGACATCATCATTATCATCATCATCATCATCATGTGCTGTGGAAAGTAAACATTTCTGCTTGTTAAGAGAAGGTGGCCGGCATTTTTGATGAAGCTGTCCATGTTTTAAATGTAACACTGCATAGTTTAGCACTGTGAAGTTAAGTGGAAATAGTTCACCCCTTTACATATGCATTAAGGCTTTTGTCTTGGTTACTTGGTATTTACGTATCTATTTAATATTTGTTTGTATAAGATTCCAGAATGCTCCATACTTGGTGCAGACACTGTTCCCTTACATTCCATTGTAAAATTTACGATAAGCATTGGACTTTCATAGCTGCCAGTTTCCCACAGTTTGCTTAAGTGGATAGGGGTAGATGATTCAGGTCAACAGAAGTATGTGCCTTTTCAGCACTGGGTCATTCAAATAAGTGCTTAAAACTTTTGTAAAGAAAATTGGAAGGAGAAAATAAATGCACACATATTGACTGGGGAGGGGAGTTGGTCTTTATTTTAAGTAAAGCAAGACCTTTTAGGAGGGAGAGGTGCTGCATATCTATAGATGTCCTGACTGAAATCACTGTTGCTGTATTCTTAACATATGGGTTGTCGTCCGCTGACATCTGGCCGGGATACCGAAGCTTTACCTTCCAGTGGACATATGTCCCCACGTGACTTTAGTTTGTATGTGTTGCACTATGTATATGTGGATGTACACACAAGTACCAAAGACTGTCATGCTCCCTACAGCCTCCAAAGAACAATAATTGATGTGCTTCTCCCAGGGCTTATTTAAAGCAGTCATTCTCATGAAATCTGCACCTTTTGTGCCCCCAGCTGCCACAGCCCACACCACAAAGACACACTCAAGATTCCTGCTCCTCTGAGGAGAAACAGCATCTAGATTCTGATCATTCCTTGGACTAGCTCTCACAGATGCATTCCCCAGAACAACTGTCCTCTGAAGCTGATTCCCTCTCTCCTGACTCCCCCTGTTGAGGAGACATCCTTTGGGGAAACAATTTGGAATACGATGAGGCATTTTGAATGCCAATTGAAGCAAATCTCAGATGTTCAAAAGAGATACTATAGTCTCTTTGAAATGGACACTCCAGTCCCTCCAGTACTAGATGCATATCAGGACAAGTTTCAATCTACATTTTCAGCTCCTGATTCTCAACCTACAGCACCTAAAAGACCATAGAGATGTTGCAGGGTACCTGATGAAACAAAGCCTTCTAAACTTCTCTGTAGTGCTAACACCCTCCCCAGAGTCTGGGGTAGTAGGCTATGAATAGGTGGGAAAGAAGGTCTCTATCTCTTTCACCCTTGCATTCAGAGCTATTAACCTCCAGATGCAGGTGACTATAAATATTTGCTGTCTGCCCTCCAGTCTCTGAATAAGGTCATGTCAAAACCACAATTTACAGATTCTAACCAGCAAATGCAGACCTTAATATCTCAAGCTACTCAAATTGCTAGGCACTGCATCAAATGCAGATGTTCATCGTGTTTCACTGTTGCAGTCATTACACTTGGGTTATCCTGCTGGCAGGCTACCCGCAGTCAGCCAGAATTCCAAAGTCTAGGTCTGGCGTCGGTTGCTGTCGCCTCTTCCCTGACGTCAGTGCGCCAGGGGTATAAAAGATGCAGCCAACGCCATTTTCTTCAGTCTTTCTTGCCACGCGGTGCTCGAAGCAAAAGCAGTTCACAAGTGCCGGTTGGCCTACTCCTGAGATTTTCGAAATTGAATTTCAGAACCAAAGTCTTCAATAAAGCTAAGTACCCCGTTGGGGAAACTTGTTCTTGCTCCAGACCGATGTCAGTAAAAGTTAACTATTCTATTTCTTGTGGGAAGCAAATACCTCATAAGGATTTTCACTCTTACTGTATTCCTTGCCTAGGCCCTGACCACGACGTTGCTAGTTGTCGGTTTTGTGCTAGATTCAACCAACACAATATCAAGCGGCAGTTTGATTTTGCTTTACATTACTTTGGCCGAAGATTTAACTACATAATGCCGTCGGAACAACCGACAACCGGAATTCATAAAAAACGCAAAGACAAAGAAAAGGACAGGCATCCGTGGTCCAAAACCGACGACGAAGCCTCTTCTAGGCCAGTCGCCGGTTCTCAGGGAGGCGCTTTCGCAGCCCCTGACACCCGCTACCTCAGAGCCACAGGCCACATCCGACTCCCACGTGGAGACACCTAGGCCTCTGGAAACTCAAGGTATTGGGCCTGCGGAAACTATTCCCTCAGATGGGTCCGGAGCTGCTGAGCAGGCATTTGCTTTTGAGGGTGTTTTCAGACCTTCACAGCTTACTATCAAGACCACTACAGCAGCCAAGGCAAAGTCAAAAACACCATTAAAGATAAGGAAACAAGTACAGCATTCTCCTGGGCAGTCACCCATGCCAAAGAAACAGATGCTTAAAATGGCCGAGGACCTAATTACTTTGATCAGGGGTTCCCATCCCCCTGCCCTGATAAAAGGCCTAGGCAAGACACTGACTATGACTCCTCTGACCAGGTTTCTATTTCCTCTGATTCCTCTTCAGATCAGGGATATTCTCTCCCTCCCTATGAGGACTCTGATGCAGAAGAATCTATACCTTCAGCTTCTCCGCCTGAGGATTACTCTTTTGGGGAAACCTTGCACACCATGAGGGAGCATTTCCATTGGGATAGCCAGGATTATTCAGAATCCAAAAGGCTCAGAGACTTTCTTTTATTGCCTCAGCACAGGCCCCTGGCTAATCCCCCCTGTGCTTGATATTGTTGATGATGTTTTCTCTGAATCCAGTTTGTCTCCTGATTCTTTACCCCCTGCACCAGTCAAGCCAGACAGGTACTACAGGGTCCCAGACTCTCATAAATTTCTTTATAGAAACCCTGCTGCTGACCCAGAAATTTCTCAGGGTCCCAAAGGGGTTAAGGCTTCCACTGCAAAAAAAACCCTGTCCCCTCTGATAGGGATTCCAGAGCTCTGGATAGATGAGGGAAAAGGTTTACACTTCTGCTACTTTAGCTGTAAGGGCTTTAAACTGCCAGTTTCACATGCTTAAATATCAACAGTACCTAATGTCTCTGTTAAAACAGAAAATGCTTACAAACTCAGAATGTCCTGACAATAAGGAATTGCAGGATTTATTGCATGCAGCTGAACAAGTGGGAAAGCATACTCTGCAATGTGCTTTTGATTCATTAGAGGCTTCTTGCAGAGCCGCAGTTACAGGCTCTGTCATTCGAAGGCATGCTTGGTTAAAAGAACAAAGTTTACCTGATCATGTTAAAGTAAAATTATTGGATACTGCACTACAGCATGATACTTTGTTTGGTGTTAAGGCAGAAGAGGTGTTAAAGAAAATGGCGGATAAAGCAAGGTCAATGCAGACAGTAAATGATTTCTTACAGGTTCAGCCACCTAGATTTAGCAGAAACTGGCCTTCTAAAAAGTGGTCCTTTCCAGTGTCAGACAGGCCACAAAGAGGCAGATACAGATGCCCAAGAGGCATATCTCAGCCCCAAGGCTCATACAGTCCTAAACAATGGGGTGCTTCAGCCCCCAAAGGAGGAGAAGACAAATCACAACCTTACAGGAAACAGTTCCAATGACTTCCCTCTACAAATGCCAAGCACTTACCTTTTGGCAGCTCCCTTAGGGGGGAAGCTAGCATTTTTCTCACAAAATTGGCACATGATCACCCAGGACAATTGGGTACTGAATATTGTTTCTCAGGGTTACAGGTTCCACTTTCACACCCTTCCAAAATCAAAAGGCATGCCAGACCTGCCACAAAACCAGTGGGCAGAGGCACAAAAACAAATTTCTGCTCTCATGGACATGAGAGCTATTCAAAGAGTACCACAGCAAGAACAGGGACAAGGATTTTACTCAAGACTTTTTCTGGTACCCAGAAAGGACAAAGCCTGGAGACCAATACTGGACCTGTCAGTCCTAAATACTTTCCTGGATGTTCCGAAATTCAAAATGTTAACACTGCAGCAACTTCTACCCATGCTGGGCAAGAAGGCTTGGCTAGTTACTTTGGACCTCAAGGAGGCATATCTGCATGTCCCAATCAGACAATCTTGCAGAAGATACCTCAGATTCATAGCTGGCTCAATGCATTACCAATTCTCTGCACTGCCCTTTGGCTTATCTACTTCGCCCAGGGTCTTCACAAAGTGCCTGGCACCAGTAATTGCATTTTGCAAACAAAAAGGAATTCAAATATATCCCTACTTGGACGACTGCCTTATTCAAGCAGAGAGCAAGGACATTCTACTAAAGCATCTAGCATTTGTAAAAAGATTACTAATTTGCCTAGGGTACACACTAAACGAAAAGAAGTCAAAGCTAGTGCCCTCTCAAGAGATAATATTCCTGGGTGCAAGCTTAAATACAACTGCCCAGATGGCTTATCTCATGCCAGACGAGCAAAGGCAACTGAGTCATTACTTTCAAATGATGGCAACAAAGACCCAGCTCCCTGCAAGAAAAATTCTGCAGGCTCTGGGCTTCATGGCATCCTGCATTCTACTAATTCCATATGCAAGACTGCATATGAGGAAACTACAATGGTATCTAAAAAGTGTTTGGACTCAACATTGCCACAGCCTGGAAACAATAATAACTCTTATTCCCTGCGAGCAACAGGAGTTCCGATGGTGGGCACTGGCCTGTCACCACAACAAGGGACAGCCTTTCAGCTTACCCACAGCCAGGCAGACAATAACAACAGATGCATCTGATTATGCCTGGGGGGCACACATGGCAGGAAAATGTATTCAGGGCACGTGGCCCAAGGAACAAATGCATCTTCACATCAATCAAAAAGAAATGCTAGCTGTACAGCATGCCCTGACAGACTTCAAGGATCTACTACGTCCAGGACAACTATTACTAAAGACGGACAATACCACAGTTATGTGGTACATAAACAAGCAAGGGGGCACACATTCCTACCCCCTCTGCAGGCAAGCCATGACTTTGTGGAACACAGCACTGACCTATCAAGTATATCTGCAGGCACAATTCCTGCCAGGAAAGAAAAATACTCTGGCAGACAAACTAAGCAGAAATCTCATGGATCCTCATGAATGGAAACTAAATCCACAGGTCTTCAGCATGATAACAAGGAAATGGGGATGCCCAGACATAGATCTTTTTGCCTCCCCTCACAACTGCCAACTACAGAGATTCTGTACAAGAACTTATCACTCACAAGCATGGAAAGTGGATGCTCTATCATTCAGCTGGAAAACACTGACAGTTTATGCCTTTCCTCCACTGCCTCCTCTTTCCAAGGTGCTCCTAAAAGTCAGACAAGAGAAGCCAAAAATGATTCTGATTGCCCCAGGCTGGACACGCCAGCACTGGTACCCAATCCTAAAGAGCTTGTCTCAAGGCCTAGCCTGGGCTTTACCTCAAATTCCTCATCTTCTGACTCAAAACAAACAGATTCTGCACAGTCAACTCAGAACCTTAAATCTGGCTGCATGGCAGATAATATAGCCACTCAGACCACACCTCTCTCTAAAGCTGTTATGGATGTCATTTTAGAAGCCAGGAGGTCCAGCACTAGGAAATCTTATGCAGAAAAATGGAAGGGGTTCTATGCTTGGAACCAGGCACAAGGACTCGAACCACTTGTTCCAAATCTACCTCAGATTTTACAATACCTAACTGAGATGTTGGACAAAGGCCTATCCTTCTCATCAGTTAAGATCCATGCCTCTGCCATTTCAGCTCATTCCAATATGGAACCTCCTATTTTCTCTCATCCACTACTAAGGCAGTACCTCAGAGGGGCAAAAAAACATAAGACCCCCAATGAGAGCACCGATACCTACATGGGACCTCAATTTTGTTTTAGAAAAGCTCACACTGCCTCCTTTTGAGCCAGCCAATACAATTGATATAAAATTCTTATCATGGAAAACTGCTCTGCTCCTAGCAATAACTTCAGCAAGAAGAGTCTCAGAGTTACAGGCATTAATGGCAGTGGAGCCTTTCATCATTTTTCATCAGGACAGGGTTTCTCTAAGGACAAGCCCAACATTTATGCCAAAGGTAGTATCCAGTGTGGCTCTTAACCAAACCATTCATTTGCCAATATTTTATCCAAATCCCCAGAATAAAGGGGAGAGACTTCTGCACGCTTTGGACATACACAGACAGCTATGCTTCTATTTGGACAAAACAAAAGCTTTCAGAAAAACTGAGCAACTGTTTGTAGCTTATGCTGCAGGATCACAAGGAAAGCCTATCTCAAAGAAGACTATTTCAAAATGGATAGGACACTACATTCGCTTCTGCTATTCACAACATGGCAAACCAGTGCCTAAGGGCATTAGGCCACATTCAACCAGAGCAGCAGCCACTTCAGCAGCCTTCCTCAGAGGAGTACCAACCAAAGACATTCTAGAGGCTGCAACCTGGAGTTCAGTGCACACTTTCCCCAAGCACTACCACTTACCTCTCTACTCTAAATCCAGTGCAGGCTTTGCCACTGCAGTTCTGCAGGGCCTTGTAGCTTCTCCTAATCCAGTTTAGGCCCAGCCACCCAACCTCAGCTTTGGGATTCAACCCAAGTGTAATGACTGCAACAGTGAAACACGATGAACATAGTACAGTTGTGTACCTACCATAAATGTAGATGTCCGAGTGTATTCACTGTTGCAGTCCAGGTTACCCACCCATCATCTCCCTTTTCTTTGCTGGGACTTTTCTGTACTTCTGTATTCTATACAACCTATGTGGTGTATTTGCTTGTAGATGAAGAAAATGTTTATCTTAGTACATGCATGCTTCTTGGCATAATTTTTTAGCCTACCTATTTGGGGGCACCTGACATCTGAGGCAAGAAAAACTGAAGAAAATGGCGTCGGCTGCATCTTTTATACCCCTGGTGCACTGACGTCAGGTAAGAGGCGACAGCAACCGACGCCGGACCTAGACTTTGGAATTCTGGCCGACTGTGGGTAGCCTGCCAGCAGGAGAACCCAAGTGTAATGACTGCAACAGTGAATACACTCAAACATCTACATTTATGGTAGGTACACAACTGTACTTTATGATGCTGTGGATGTTTCTTCTAGAGTACAACCAGAAGTTCAGTCATCAGGCGTTCTGCATGGTTGCACAGCCAAGCCATCCCGGAGGAGTTGAAATCTAAAATCCTAGATTCACTCATAGACAAAGACCTTCTGTTTGGCCTAGAAGCTGCAAAACTTTTCAAAGCCCTACAAGAACAAGGTAAGATTATAAAAGACTGTAGGCAAATTTTACTTTCTACTGTCTCTAGATACTACAGGAACTACCATGCTAATTCCAGTGTCTTTAAGAGGGACAGTTGGTCCACTCAAAAACAAAGGAAAACACCAAGAAAGAGATTTGCGGACAAACCACACGAGGGATCTACTTTGGGGAAGCCTCCCTTTGAAGGCAAAAAACTATGACTGCCTTCTCAACTACACCTCTCCCCTCCTCAAACCCTCCACCCCTCTTTCCAAAAGACTTTCTCTTCCTTTCTAGGAAATGGTAACTACAGAAAATATGGGTACTGACTATCTCAAAGAAGGCTGTGCCATGTCATGGGAAAGCATCCCCTGTCTAAACAGCTTGCCTCCTGCTCCACAAAACCATCTCCCTTTGCTCGACCTGTCTTTCAAGTCTTACTTAGATCAAGGTTCCATTGAAAGATTGCCATCCTTCTTCATAGGAAAAGAGTTCTATTCCAGAATCTTTCTGATGCCAAGGAAGGAAGGACAGTGGAGACCCATTCTGGAGCTCTCTCTCTTCCAAACACAAAATTAAAGGTATCCACTTTCAAAATGCTCTCCCCGCATATGCTTCTGCATTTTTTTCTTCCCTGTGCCTTTCATTTATCACTAGACATAAAGGATGCCTACCTCCACATCCACATTTGCAGGGATTTCCTCAGATTTTTCTCTGGTTTATCACATTTTTTGTTTACTGATTTTTCCCTTTGGTCTTTTTATGGCATCAAGAGTTTTGACAAAGTGCTGAGCACCAGTGGAAGCCTTCTGTTGTACACAAGGAATTCATATTTTCTCTTATCTGGATGGCCTCCTTATTCAAACTCTTTCCATAGACACCATCCTTAAGCTTGTACATTTCACAGTAGATCTCTTATATGGTTCACAGTCAGCTTCAGAAAAATCCCATGTCACACCCACTCTGGACCTGGTCTTTCTATGTTGCAGACTAGACACATACAGGATGGTTGCCTTCCTTCCTCAGGACAAAGTTCCCAGTCTGGCCACCACCTTCAAAAACCTCTACTCGGTGCTTCACTGCACAGCCAAAGAGATAATTAGGGCTTTAGGTTTCATGGCAACTTCCACCCCATTGCTTCCTCTGTCCAAGTTACATATACAGAAAATTCATTGGTATCTGAAATCAGTCTGGTGTCCATATTTCCCATCCCTTGAATACTAAGATAAATAAAAAGGCCCAAAAACACACAAAAGCCAATGCTGGAGACAGGCCAAAACAGAAAAAAGAATGATCAGCAAGGCTACCATGACCATAAAAATACTTTATTAAAACTAGGATAAGTGCTTTTGAGTTGGCTAACACTTCTTCAGAGCCTCCAAAAATAATCGGACCACCGCCAAATGAGGACCATGATTGCAGGTAACACTTTAATCACAGAACATCCAAACTAAGTGCTTTCACCATTCAATAATGGCATCATCAGTCAATGTAAGCATACATCCACTGTTCTTAAATACTTAGCCTAATCAAATTCACAATTGCTTAATTGAATACACAATTAATTAATTACATTGTTAAATAAATAAATAATCATAGTAAACTTGATTTTACACTTAACCAACGGGTCACTAACATCTACATTTTACATATTTAATAATCCATACATAATTCTACTTAAAAACAATGTCATACCATATTTTAAAATCACATCTATAAAAAATATATAAAAATATATTATTATTATTATTTATCATAGATCATATAAATAATATCTAAATAATTAAATTTATGTTAAATAATGTATGATTTTTGCTTTAAAACTGGCTTCAATGAAATATAATCATTGAGCCCAGGTTGTCTCGTTGCATTCAACCTAAATTGCCATTCAGCTTCCAAACATGCAACCTTATTACACACATCTCCCCCTTCCCCTGTGAACACTTTATCAATGATAAAAAATATAAATTTCTTAAAGTTCAAACATTTGATGGAGTGCAAATACAAAGCATTATGAACATCTTTATTTTTGATAGATCTAATGTGCTCCATAACCCTGTCTCTTAACCTACGGGTCGTCATGCCCACATAGAAGGCGTCACATGAAATACATGACGCCACATAGACTAGATTCCTACTGTTACAGTTGCACAAACCTGGACAGGCCAAAGTACGCTTGAAACCTGACACACAAACATAGGCACCCTCCGCAACAAACCTACATATACTACAAGCCCCACATTTGCCCATCCACGATCTCGAAGTTCTACCAATTCTCTCCAACCTATTCTTCAAATTAGTTCCCTTAGAAAACACAATTCGAGGCTCATTACCTAAAATAGCTTTTGTTTCAAGACCCAAACATTCTTTCCAAGCATATCTTACCACAGAACACATTTCAAAGGACTTTTCATTATATTTTATGACCAATACTGGGCCATCCTGATTAACAACATCTTTGGCCCTACAGTCAACAGGGGGTATTCCACCTATAGACACCCCTTGATTCAAAATAGGGGCGTAAATGGTCCGCCTCTTTTTGTACACATCTTTTTTAATATTTAACAGCAGCTTCAGGGGGTACCCATGATCCAATAACATGCCTATCAATTTATAAATTTCCAGTTTAAAAATTCCCTCATCACTAACAAGCTTTGATGTTCTAACCATCTGCCCCTTTGCCACCCCCTTCCTTTGATGAAAGGGGTGACAACTATCAAAATGGAGCAGCGAATTCGAGTAGTTTTCCTTCCTAAAAATAGTACTAATCAACCCACCTTTATCTTTAGATATAGTAATATCCAAATAATTAACACTCTCTTGGTTCCACACATACGTAAATTTCAAAAACTTGGTAGTGTTATTCAGAAAATTCACAAATTCAATCACCTCACTCTCATTTCCTTCCCAAATAATCAACAGGTCGTCCAGAAACCTGTTGTACAACACAATCTTAGAATAATACTCAGAAGGAAACACAAAAGCCCTCTCCCAGGCCAATAAAACAAGATTAGCAAACACTGGGGCACATTTGGCACCCATTGCTACTCCAGAAAGTTGCTGATAGAACTCTCCTTCGAATTTCATGAAATTGTTGTGAAGAACCAATTCCATCAAATCAAAAAGTAAGTTGATCTTTTCCTTGTCCACTTTATCACTAATATTTAAACTCTCGTAGAACATCTCAAGGCCCTCTATATGGGGAATGACTGAAAAAAGATTAACTACATCTATTGTGAGAAAACTAAACGACTCACAATCCCTTCTAACATTCCTCAGTCTTTCAAGGCAATGCCAGGAATCCTTAAGAATGTGGGACACTCCTGTGAGGGCAGGCCTAGCAAATGCATCTACAAAAGCCGCAAGGGGTTCTGTTTTTGAACCCTTCACTGACACAGTGGGTCGGAATGACAAATTTTCAGTCCCCTTATGCACTTTAGGGATCCCAAAGATGCTGGGCATATTTGGGTGCTTAACCTGTAAAAAATCATATTCCTTCTCGTTTATAACACCCTGAAACAGTGCATCTAGCAAAAATAAATCAATCTTTTTGTATGCCCTGTTGACCTCGTTTAGTGACACTCTAGTGTATACAGCCTCTTCATCCAAAAGCTTTGTTATTGCGGCCAAGTAGTCAATCTTACACATCATAACCATCCCGCCCCCTTTGTCTGGTTTCATACACCTCACCTTATCCGATCCCCCTAGTTCTTTTAAAGCCAATCTTTCCCCTTCAATCAGGTTATCTTGCCAACAATGTTTTGTCACACAAATTCTTCTGAATTCATATTCTACTAGTTTATCAAACACTAAAAGAGCCCCATTGTGTGGTGGAACAAAGGTGCTCGTCCTTTTTAAAGGCATTACTGTCATACAACTACTTCCATCATAATCGGAAGAATTCTTCTGTTGAAAGTATAACTGAAGATCACGTCTTCTCAAAAACAATTTAAAATCCACTAAGACTTGAGCCACATCCAACCTATAATTCGGGACAAATTTAATCCCTTTACTAAATAAACCAAAATAACTATCACCAATTTCTAAATCAGTGTAGTTATAAATAATGAACCCATTTTTAGTCAAAGTAGAACATTGAAAAATAGAATTGGATTCAATCCCACTTCCTTCACTGTTAACATCAGAATCCGTCATTAAGTGACGTACACCTAGTGAACGTACCCACATGTCATCGACACAAACAAAAGGCAATTCATTGTCTACAGAATGTTCACACATATTGTCAGTACTTGTAACATTATCATATATTTCAAATGAAATATCATTGTTGCTTGCATTCACATTACCATTATTATTGTTAAAAAAACAATCCTGAATAATGGACCCATTGGTTAATTCTTGATTTGTGTTACTAAAAACATCTCCGAAGTCATCCTTAAACCCAAACTTTAATAATTTGGATGATCCTTCCACATCACTCCCCTCCCCATTCCCCTGTCGTACAATGAACCCTCTTTCCGACTTCTGTTTATTAGACGCTCCAACCTCCTTGGGCCGCTTGTTGAATCTAAAAAAACATCAGCATCCTGAAAGTCACATTCATTGTTGTTATTGCATTCATTATTATCCCCCCCATGTCACCATTATTGTCCAAACCATGCTGCAAACTCATCGTAGAATAAAGTCTTTGGCCGCCCACAGGGTAAGCACGCCCATTAGCATAATCTGCAGTGTCCCGAATAAGCTTTTTCTGTTTAGTTTCCTTACTCTGTTTAACAAACAAGTCCAACTTAACCAAAACTTTGTCAAACCATGCCTGGTATTGAAAGAAAACGAGGTCAGAAGTAATACTGATGTATAGTTTATCAATCTCCCCCCGCAATTCTACTAACTTGCCCTGATTGCTTTTGATGATAATGTCAAGCAACTCAAGGCCAGTACGATCAAATAAACAAACAAGCTCTTTAAAAGATTCAGTACCTGCATTAATCCCCATCGGAAGTTTCCACACTCGCAGACCCTTTGGTACCTGCTTAAGTTCCTTTGACTTGCTCAAAAACAAATTATCAAGCTGCAATGCTCTATACTTTCTACAGAGCTTTTCATACCGGAATATCTGCTCTTTCAGAGCCATACAACATAGATTAAAACACGCATTTTAAAATAAATCATATCACCAATCACAAAACTGCTGAGCATTGCAACCAATAGGATGATAGAAGCTGGTTTTAAACAGATAATAGCGTTTATACTTGGAAACTTATTAGCTTGTAATTTAAGTATCCATTTTAGCTCTAAATTTTCTGTATAATTATTTAAATCACCACCCCTAGGATTAGCCTTCACACATTGTTATTGTAAAACCCTAAAAGCACATTTATGTCCACAGTTCAAATTGATATGCTTAGCCAAGGCATTTTTTGTGTTAATTACTCTAATTTCATACAAGTCTTAAAATTCTGCCCTTTCATTTCTTCACAGTTTTCCCCACATAGAAACTGGTGCATGCATTACATGTAGCTAAATAAAAAACATATGTAGTTTGACAGTCTGCATAAAACCTAGGTTTAAAGATAAAGTCAAATACAGAATGCTGAAAAGGTTGTTGTTTCATAATAACTGAACATACTTTACACCTAGAACAGGGGAAGGTGCCTAATCTCTGTGAAATACTTACTTGTAAAGGTAACCTCAAACCACAGAACAATTGTTTCAGATTATTAGAATTTCTAAAACCAAACCTTTGTTTACAGCATACAATTTCTGCTGTTTTAGAGTCTATAGTTAACAAATTCCAGTTCTTACTTATGTCAAATATTGGATTCACATCATTTGTAAATTTAGTCAAAAATCTCAGACCACATTGTGAGGAAGTCTCTCTCTCTCTCTCTCTCTCATGTCCCCTATATGCATAGCCATGGCCATCATTATAGTAGGGTTTGGCTGTAGTACCCCTGTTATTCAAAACCTGCTTACTAATACATTCTACATCTCTTTTTTTATAGCCGTCTAAACTCACAATAAAATAGAAAAACTTCACAAAATAAAAATGGTCCAGGCCACCAATAAAGGCAAGAAACATTTATATAAATACACAGATTAGCGCTTTCACGTAAAATATGTATATACATAATCAGTAGTGTATAACACCATACATTTTTGTAATTCAACATACAAATGCAAAAATGAGCATAAATACAGTCAAAAAATCGTGCCCCACCTTGCATCTATACAAATAGTCAAACTCTGACTGCTTTAGCTATCAACATGATTTTTTGACTGTATTTTTGCACATTTTTGCATTTGTATGTTGAATTACAAGAAGGTATGGTGTTATACACTATTGATTATGTATATACATATTTTAACTCCTATTTTTCAATTTGTGTGTGGTTCTTTAAATTTTAATTATTAGTAATGGTGATAGCTATATAAGCAATGTGTAGCACTTGTGCTGTTTTATCTGAAGAAGTCTTGCCTCAAGACGAAAGTGCTAATCTGTGTATTTATATAAAAGTTTCTTGCCTTTATTGTTGGCCTGGACCATTTTTTTATTTTTATTTTGTGAAGTTTATCTCTTTTATTATAGCCTCTGGCCCAAAACTAATCAGAAAGTAACTCCATATTCTTAACACATTCATCATCTGCAGTACATAGTCTGGCTAGTCTACTAAACTGACCGTTAATAACATTAGGAAATGCATATATAGGATGCATACTTTCATGCATTAAAAGACTTCTTCCAGCAGGCTTTCCTATATAACATAGTATCAGTTCTGCCAGAGGCATCCTTACATAATTTAACATCTAAAAAATCAGTACTAAATTGAGATGCTGTAAACATAAATTTCAAAAAAAATTGGTGGTACTATTGGCAAAAGATATAAACTGTTGTAATTCATTTTCATTGCCAGCCCATAAAACAAAAAACGTCCACAAAACGACAATAAAACTTGATATAATTAGAATATATAGCACTGTTAAAAATAAAATTCTCCTCCCAATAATACATCACAAAGTTGGCATAGGGATTTGCACATGGGGTGCCTATTGCGACACCCCATTTCTGTAAATAGATGTCTCGTCCAAACATGAAAACATTGTTATGTAATATTAATTCCAGCAGAGTACAAATAAGCGTAATAGTGTCATTCTTATGGTTACTATTGCTGCATAAATATTTCCCTGACAGCATGTATACCAAAATCATTTGGGATGCTCGTAAATAAGTTCTTAACATCAAGTGTCACAAAGGACCAAACAGATGCCACATTGCTATTATTCATAAACTGATGTAAGTCCATTAAAAAGTGATTGGTATCTCTCAACAGACAGAAGTTAAAGGACACAAAACTTTTTTCAGTTTCTCTTCCACAAAAATGGAAAGAGACTCTGTTACCCATCCTGCCCCAGCCACAATGGGTCTTTAGTGGTGGGTGCAAAGGGTCTTTGTTTATCTTTGGTAACCCTTTTATTACAGGCAATGTTGGTTGCTCCACATATAAAATCTGATGCAGTTATTCATCAATAACACAACACATTAACAAATCATACAGTACATCATACACGTCTTTTCAATTTTTCAACCTCCCGCATATTAATTTTTCTATAGGTTCTATCTTCATTAAGCAGACTTTGCATGGAGTTACAATAATCACTATAATTCAACGCTGGTCTAATGCAGATGTCATAATTGTTCATTAAAGATAGTAATGAGCTTTGTTCAGCCATATTCAAATTATAAAAATCCCTTCTATGTGGAGCATTCAAAAACCGTATGATCTCATTCTCATACACCTGTACAAAAGTACTTACATGGGGTGGCAACTGTGGATTAAGTAGACTAGGCCTCTTAAATGTCGTAGTGGTCTCTTGTTTCTGATCGCCAAACTTCAGTGTTAAATTACGAGCAAATAAATGCAAGTCCAATAACACATCGCTTACATTCGAAGAGACTGCTGGAATAAATGCTAGACCTTTATTAAGAACAACAGTCTCACTAGTGTTCAAGTTATGACCAGATAAGTTAACAACAAGGTTGTTTATTTGCAAAGCTTCCTGCTTGCTTGCTGCCATTCCATTGAGAGCTTCCTCTTTCGTCGTCCTCTGCTGGTGGAACGTGTAGCTGTCCTTATTTTTACTCTCATCGGTGGAGGAAAATCCACAAAGACTAGCAGATTCTTCGGTTTAGCTCCTGTCCCCTCATACTTCAAGCCTTCCTGATTTAAAGGAGGTGTACTAACATCCTGATATTTTTCAGTTATATCAGACTTCAGGGTACACATAGAAGGAGCTTCAGTAACATTAATACCAGCAGTATTTGATTTTTCTATTTGCGAGGAGACAATCAGAAGGGGGCATGTCCTTTGTCAATACCTCACCAACGGACTGTTTCAGCCACACGAAGACATTACCCATTCTAAAATCCATATAATCGCATTGTAACTTTTTCATTTTAGTTTGCTGTAGTTTCATTTCATAGACAGCTGCATTATTTAGAACCATTTCTAAGGTTCGCATATAACCCTCACCTTTAAAGTGAGACATTAAGTCTGGTGTCCACATTCCCATTCCTTGGATACTCTAATCCCTCTATTGCTTTTGCTCAAAAAGGAGGTACTCTGGTGGGGAAAAACAGATCATGTTCGACCAAGGTCTTCCTTCAACCCAGTCCCACCCAACCAAATTTGTCACGCTGATACCTAGCGCAGAGCATGGCAGGGGGGGTGGGCACAATCCTATCAAGTACAGGGCAAATGGCCTTCCTCCGTCATGAAAGAAAATGATCCCTTACGCAAATACGGAAGATATTCTACAATCTGAGGTAACCAGGCTGACTATTGGTGTACACCAACACCACCACAGTTATGTGGTATCTGAGCAGTCAGGGGCACAAGATCTTACCCATTGTGTAGGCTAGCACAGGAGGCATGGCACATAGCCACACAAATACATTCCCTCCCAGGAGAATGTACTGGCGGACTCCTTAAGCAGGTGCTTGGAGGTCCTGCATGAACTGACCCTGAATAAATACGTCTTCAAAACAGTAAGGTATCAGTGGAGTACATCACAACTAGACCTCTTTGTTTCACCAGAAAACCAACAGCTTCCTCTTTTCTGTCCCAGGAGTTCTTCCCCCTTAGCTTGGAGGACAGATGCCTTCTGTTTTCAGTCGTCGGGGAGGTCTCTGCATGGCTTCACCCCTCTGCCACTATGTCCAAAATTCCTTCTAAAAGTGCAGAGGGAAGCTTCAAAACATACTACTCCTGGCCACCTTATGGCCAAGACAGCACTGGTTTCCCTTCCGACTTCCCCTGTCCAAGGGAAACAATTGGAAAATACAGTTGCAACCAGATCTACTCACTCAACAACAAGGTCTGGTTCTCCATCCAAATCTAGCCCCTCTCAGTCTCACTCAGTGGATGATAGGGTTCTGATCCCTAAAAGACACCTCTTCATTGAGGAAGTGGTTCAGGTTCTGCGGGAAGCCAGAAGAACTACCAACAGAAAATGTACCACCAGAAAATAAAGTGGAAAAGATGTCAGTTTGGTGGTTCAAACTCAGCCAGGATCCATTCTTATCGGATATCCCTTCAGTATTCAAATATGTCTGTGAATTACTGCACTCTGGTCTGGCCTACTCTTCCATTAAAGACAGTCTGTCTGCCATTAATGCCTGCTTGCCTCTTGACCCAAAGACAGAGTTCAAGCTTGCCTCTTGAGAAGAATCTTGTACCTTAAGCTGCCTAAGAAAACATTTTCTCCTCTCTGGGATCTTAATTTTGTTCTGGAAGAACTTACTTTGCCCTCTTTTGAGCCAGCAGCTTCTGCCACTTTAAAATTCTGCACCTGGAAAACTGTCTTTCTTCTGGCCCTTACCTCTGCCCACAAAGTGTCTTAACTTCAGGCTGTTATGGTTGTTCCACCTTTTCTCATTTTTCAAAGGGATAAGGTAACTATGAGCCAATCCTTCATTCATGTTTAAGGTAGTGAATGAGATGTCCCTCAGCCAGGCTATCCACCTGCCTGGAATAATTCTCCATTTGCTGGATGTTAAAAGGCAGATAAGGTTTTACTTGGGTAAGGCCAAAACTTGTCAGAAAAAACTGACCAACTTTTTGGTTCATTCATGGATTCCAAAATGGGCCAATCTTGAATACCGAAGGCTATTTGTTTGTTACACTAAGGGAAAGCATTGCCTTCCTGCCTAAAAGCACATTCCACTTAGGCAGACTGGGGGGATTCCATAAAGGTGTAGATGCCAGGTTCATTTTAAAAGTGACCGCCTGGCCTTCTGTGTGCACTTTCACCAAGCATTATAGGCTTGATGCCTTTTCAAAATCGAGGACTGCCTTTGCTAGGTCTGTCCTGTACGATCCACTGGACAGCTCTTCCTAACTGACTGGGAAGAATCCTGCAGCTGTTCAATCTCCATTTTTGGTGCAAGACATGGCATCCAGTAATCTAGAGGAAAAAATAAGTCAAATGTGCTGAGAGCTGATTAAATGGAACACCAAAGGAGTTTATCAACTAAAACAACAAAAGGTTGGAAAAATGGAAGACGCTTTAAATAGATATTCAGAAGAACTGAAAAACTGCAAAAAAAAAATTCAGAAATCAAAATGAAGAAAAGGATGGCTGAGAGACTATTCAAGAGGTGATGTTTCAAGTAGTAGTAGAATTAGAAGACAGAGCAAGTAGGGAAAATCTGAGATTTTCTGCTTTTCCAGGCAAACTAGAAAGAGCATACTGTACAAGTTATATGATGGCACAAATAAGCAGCTAGACTGGGATTACACAGCAGGAACTGTTAGTTGAAAGGGCACACTGTGTATATGATCCAGATTTGGCCTTGAGAAAGCAGTTTATTTATTTATTTTATTTTATTTTATAATAAAGTTAAGTTCATCTGCTTTATCCGTCTGTCTTCAGAATATTTTTTCCAGGAGGATCATAATCACTTTTTGATGCAGAACAGGCTAAGAAGGAAATGCAAATGTTTATCCAACAAAAAGTGAGCCATCAATCAGAAGGGGAGTCTGCTTCTCATTCTTCTGATAATAAAGCATATGGAGAGACTTTGCCAGTGAAACCTTTTCAACTGTTCCAAAGGAAAATGCTTGAGAGAGACCAAGAAAGTAAAAGACTTAATAGCATAATTGAATAATTGCACTGAAACCTAGTATAAATTAGTTGTAAATCTGTTGGTTTGTTGTCTGAAGAAGGGGAGGCACTGACCTTGCCAAAAGCGCTAATAAAATTGGAGTTTTGAATATTGTTTGAGTTACGCTCAGTTTTTCGCCTGCTTTTTTTGAGTTTAATTCCAAACACTAGGAACAGTCCACAAAATGTAACCAATAACACTCTCAGTTCCTAAAACACGATATGCCCAGCACAAAAGGCACCAGTTAACACTCAGCGTCAGGTAAATAGTTCAAAATTTATTGCACAAAAACGTTAAGCGCTTTCATCACTCCGTGACTTCATCAGAACACTGCTAATTGCACTCCAGACACTTTTATATGCTTCATACATCACATGACATGACACATTCAAAACACCTGACATACTAATCTAATATTAAAAAAATCAGTTAAAAGTGCTAAAATACTCACTTAAAACATTCATTGCCTTCCCCTATATTTACCAAACATTTAAGCATACATACATATATGCATTCATACTATGCATTATTATACAAACACACCAACCTTATAAAACTTGTACATATTGCACATCTAATGGTATGACATTTCCACAATACATACTTATATAATAAAACATTCATTATATAACTTCACCTTATTTAAACTTCGAGCATTCCATGCCCTGTGGAAACACTTGAAAGACAACAAAGAATGCTCGAAGTTTAAATTTGGCATTTTGGAACAGGTAAATGACAATGTGAGAGGGGGTGACACAAAAAAGGTAGTCAGCGACAGAGAGGTTAGGTGGCAAATCAGACTCAATGCCTTTGAGTACCCGGGAATAAATGATCATATTTCCATTAAACCAATTTTGGACAATTCTGGGTAAATGCAGGCAGATGAGTATGATATAACAAAAGGTGAAGTTATATAATGAATGTTTTATTATATAGGTATGTATTGTGGAAATGTCATACCATTAGATGTGCAATATGTACAAGTTTTATAAGGTTGGTGTGTTTGTATAATAATGCATAGTATGAATGCATATATGTATGTATGCTTAAATGTTTGGTAAATATAGGGGAAGGCAATGAATGTTTTAAGTGAGTATTTTAGCACTTTTAACTGATTTTTTTAATATTAGATTAGTATGTCAGGTGTTTTGAATGTGTCATGTCATGTGATGTATGAAGCATATAAAAGTGTCTGGAGTGCAATTAGCAGTGTTCTGATGAAGTCACGGAGTGATGAAAGCGCTTAACGTTTTTGTGCAATAAATTTTGAACTATTTACCTGACGCTGAGTGTTAACTGGTGCCTTTTGTGCTGGGCATATCGTGTTTTAGGAACTGAGAGTGTTATTGGTTACATTTTTTTGAGTTTACTAGTTTGTTTCGTTGGTTGCAAAGTGTTGTTTTAGAGACCAAGAAAAGCACAAGAGATGACTAGAAAAATCTGGAGTACCTTAGAATTGAACCAGAAGCTGGAGCTGGTAGACTGAGATGAACCGGAAGAAGACTAGCAACATGGAAATTGAATAGCTGAGACTGCAAAGCATATCTGGTTATATAAGAAAAAAGTGGCAAGATTGGGCTTTTGCTAACTTTGTTAAACTTGTGGGGAACTGAAAGGCATTTGCCTCACTTCATGTCATTATTGTTTGGAAAGATACTGGGGGGAGAGGAAATAGTTAACTGTAAGTAAAACAATTTCTGTTTTTAACAGTATTTCTATGAACTTTTCATGATATAAATTGTAAGTTTTATAGTAAAGCCTTTTTAGTTCTTGTATGTGATAAAGACACTAAAATCAACAGATGTCTTTTTTTCTATTTATTCATTGTTGGTATTAATAAAGGTAAGTATTACTATGTAAGAAGAGAAAAGCCTGCCCAAAAACATGTTTAAGTGAATAGGCTGAAATCTTGGGTTGTTGAGGTGGGGGAGGGGTGCAAAAGTACACGGATCAGAATGTATGTAGAGCTGTCGGGTACTTTAGTGTAGGTGCATGTCTAAATTAAGACCCTTGGCTTAATCTAACAAGTTTTAACTCACTCACTCCGGGGGAGTTCAGGAAGCTTGCACTATAATTTTCAATGGGCAGAGCCTAACCCTTTTGACAGAATCAAGTTTTATCCTCACATTTCAAACAAATGTTCATATTTCTGGAACCATAGGGGTTATGAAAGAAGTATAAATGGCAAACTCTTCAGCACAAACTGTTTTTATAATGGTAGCACCTTTTTAGGTCCTAGGTTTTAAACCAAATTTTGTAAGTCACAGTAAATGCAGTAACAAGTACATTTGTAATATTTTGTAAACAGCTTACAAATATGTCAGCAACCACTCAAGTTACACACATGCTGTCAGCAGCATTTTACTCATCTAGCTGAAAGCTTTTATATGAGGTTAAGGAGTTATGTCTGTGTTGCTTGGTTGTTGAAATATTTAGAAATATGTGACAATTCTAGCTATATAAATTAATGTCATAAAAACAGCAGTTAGTATCTATTGACCTGCACTAGACAGAGCTCAGATATTAATAAAGTTGAGTTTGCCATTGTGTAAGCTTTAAGATGGAATCTTTTAAAACTTTGTGCATACTATGGTTTTGGAATTATTGATGCAAATATGAATAAGCAATGCTGGATGCCTAGAGGCATCAGTAGGAGTTAACTGCAGATGCACGTGAAGGCTTCACTCGGATGTAATGAGTTAAGTGGAAACAGGTTAATAAGAGAACACATTGAAGATAATGAAATGTTTTCCTTTACCAGTAAATGTTTCAGCTTGTCTTTATAAGCCTGTAGCTGAGGACTAATTTATTTTTCTTTTATGTCTCCATGGAGACAAGCCCATAATAGGGGAATAAAAGGCCAAATCACTGGTTTCTTCAAGGCTAAGAGTTAATGTTTCTGACAGTATGCAAGTTGTTTTTTTTTTTTTTACGTCGGGGGGGGGGGGGGTTGAGATAAAAAAAGAACAGACACCAATTAGTGTAAGTAGAAGTACAGCCAGTAACGTGCATCTTAGTATGGATAACATCAATTTTAGTTTAAGCAAGGCCTGCATTTGCCTCTGTCAGTTTGGGGCAATTACTCCTATTAGGAGGGCTAAACTTTCATTATGTGAAAATGTACATTTATGTGCTTATTAACAGGTTATGAAGGTGTGTGTCTGTGTGTTTGTTTGTGCGTGTATGTTTTGGGAGGGTTTTCATTAAAACAAAATGTGCTGGTAAAATGTGCCATAGGTTCCAGGTTCCAATATTGATGATAAGAAAAAACTGTATAAAGGATTAACCTGCCAAACATTAGTGGATGCATGCATCTGCAAAGCTGGAAACAGGCATTTAAAAAAGCAGTCATGTATAATAGGTGGGAATAATAACTTATCAAAATAGTGACACTTTCTGTA
Organism: Protopterus annectens; assembly: GCF_019279795.1. Taxonomy (NCBI): domain Eukaryota; kingdom Metazoa; phylum Chordata; order Ceratodontiformes; family Protopteridae; genus Protopterus; species Protopterus annectens. The sequence continues at coordinate 413,080,210 of NC_056751.1, forward strand.
TTATCATGGAATGTGAGTGGTTTCACAGGTATAAACAAAAATGAAAGAATATTTAATTTTGTTAAGAAGTGCGGAGTACAAATACCAATGCTACAGGAGACGCATTTCGAAAGAACTGAGCATGTGAATTTGATTAAATGATTTCAGAATAGATATTCAGCAGAATACCAGGGACAAAGGAAAACAGGAGTATGTACATTAATTGCTAGAGGAGCTCCAACAGTGATAGAAGAGAGAAAAGATAATGGCAGATTTGTGGTAGTAAGGTGCTAATTGCAAGGGATTAGGATATATCTCTCAACTGTACAGATTTTTACCTTTTCTAGCATATTGGTGGCAATCATTGAAGACTGAAGTTCAAAAATAATGACAGATATTTGAGTTTCAGATTGCATATTCTTAAGAAAATTCATGCTAATGCAAATCTGTTATTCTTTCAACTTTCTAAGTTTGTAAAAGCAAATTGTCCCTATTTTGGGGGCTTTGTCCCTCTTTTATTAATGGCTTTGTCCATATTTCATGCTGTCAGAGGTTGAGAGGTATGGATGAGGATTATGCTGGGACATATTTATATTCCACCTAAAAACTACTATTATGGAGCTTAACAAAATTAGGAGAAATAGTCAGCTTTTAGCAGGAATATTACTTATAGGTGAGGACTAGAGTTTGATTTTCAAACATGAGCATGATGTTCTTTGTGTTTCACTGTTGCAGTCATCACACTTGGGTTATCTGCCTGCAGGTAGCCCTCAGTCAGCCCGAATACCAGAGTCTTGGGATTTCTGCATCGGATGCTGTCACCTCATCCATGACGTCAGGGGTATAAAACATGCAGCCGACGCCATTACATCAGCTTTTCTTGCCGCGCGGGAGCCCGAAGTAGAAGCAGTTCGAAAGTGCCGGTCGGCAGTTACCTGAAATTTTTGTTTTTCGAGTTTCAAACCTGAAGTCTTCTAAAGCTAAGTACCTCATTGGGGATCCTTTTTTTCTTGCTCTAACCAATGTCAGAAAAATTTAACAATTGTCTTGCCTGGGGGAAGCTAATACCTCACAGAGATTTTCATTCTTACTGCATCACCTGTTTAGGCCCAGACCACTACGTCCCTCGCTGTCGGTTTTGTGCCTTGCTCAATGCCCAAACAATTCGTCGTCGGGCTATTTTTGTCTCTAAATTCTTTCGCTCTTGTTCTCTGTATTCCGAAATGGCTTCGGTAAGCCATCCGACTACCGATCTTCCAAAAAAAAGCAAAGATAAAGACAGAGACAGATCGCATAGGTCCAAAACTGCCGACGACGCTTCCGTTAAGCTAGTCGCCAGTCCGCCGGTACTCAGTGAGGCGATTTCACAGCCCCTGTTACCCACTTCTACAGATTTGCAGGCCTCGACTGAGACCCATTCAGAGTCCGGTATACAGTGAGATGCTTCTTCCACTATGGAACCTGCGGATGTCTCTACCTTGGATGGGTCTGGAGCCGCTGTGCAAGCACCGGCTTCAGAGGGTGTATTCAGACCTTCCGATGTTCATATCAAACCGACTACTTCATTAATGACTAAATCTACCGAATTTCTCAAGCCCAGAGTTCGCACTACGCCTACGAAACCGACGACCAAAGCATATTCTCCCATGCCACAGAAACAAATGCTTAGAATGGCTGAAGACTTTATTACTTTAATTAGGGGAATCCAGCCTTCCCCCTCTAAAAGGCAAAAAATTGATTTTCCTTCTGATTTTTCAGACCATGAATCTGATGACTCTGACCCTTGTGATTACCAGGACATACCCTTATCTACCTATGAGGACTCAGATGCAGAGGATTCAATTCCCTCAGCCTCCCCTGCAGAGGACCTTTCTTTCGGTGAATTTCCGCTGGGAATGCCAGGACTACCCACAGTCCAAAAACAGACTCAGGGAATTTTTAGACTTGCCTCAACATAGGCCTCTAGCTATTCCCACATGTCCTGGATATTGTAGATGATGTCTTCATGGAATCCAGCCTTACCCCTGATACTTTACCACCTGCTCCTAGAAACCCTGACAGATACTACAGAGTACCTGACTCTCACAAATTTCTCTTTAAAAATCCCTCTGTGGATCCAGAGACCATTTCCCAGGGACCTAAAGGTATTAAGACTTCTATAGCCAAAAACCCTACCCCTTCGGACAGGGATTCTAGGGCTCTAGACAGATGGGGTAAGAAGGTTTATACCTCTGCAACTCTTGCCATCAGGGCTTTAAATTGCCAGTTTCACATGTTGAAGTACCAGCAGCATATTATTGATCTAATTAAGCAAAAAAATGTTGTTGGTTCCTGATTGTGCAGAAAATAAGGACTTACAAGACTTAATGCATTCTACAAACCAAGTTGGTAAAAATACTTTGCCAGTGTGGTTTTGATGCCTTAGAAGCATCTTGCAGGGCTGCTGTCACTGGGTCTGTTTTGAGAAGGCATGCGTGGCTGAAGGAACAAATCTTGCCAGACCATGTCAAGGCAAAATTACATGATGCTCCATTAAACCAAGAATGTTTGTTTGGCACTAAAGCAGAAGAAGTTCTTAAAAAGATGGAGGAAAAATCTAAAGCCATGCAAAAGGTTAAAGATTTCTTACAGGTACAGCCACCTAGATTCAGTAGGCATTGCCCTTCAAAAACCTGGTCCTTTCCAGTCCCTTCCAGACCTTCTCAGCCCAAACCCAGGGGCAACAGACCACAAAGACTACAGTCTCAGGGTATGCACAGATCTAAACAATGGAGTGCTCCCTCCTCAAAAACTGGGAGTGGTAAGCCACCCCCCCCCATAGAAAAAGTTCACAATGACTTGTCCTTAATCCTTCCCAGCCATGCTCAAGTACTTGCACCCCTAGTAGGAAAACTCACCCTGCATGCAAAAAACTGGGAGTATATTACCCAGGATGGGTCTTAAACATTGTATCCCAGGGGTACAGTTTCTGTTTCCACTCTCTGCCAACCCCAAGTGGATTGCCAAACCTTCCTCCAAACCAGTGGACAGAGGCCCAAAAGCAACTACTTTCTCTTTTCAGTGTCAGGGCTATTCAACCTGTGCCGACAAAGCAAAGGGGACAGGGTTTCTACTCTAGACTGTTCCTGGTGCCCAGGAAAGAGCACTCTTGGTGCCCTATTCTGGATCCGTCATCCCTAAACACCTTCCTGGTGGTACCAAAAAATTTAAAATGCTTACACTCCAGCAGCTTCTTCCTATGCTAGCCAAAGACTCCTGGCTAGTCACCCTAGACATAAAAGAAGCTTATCTGCACATCCCCATAAGGGAATCTTGCAGGAAATATCTACGTTTCAGGGTAGGCTCTATGCACTGTCAGTTCTCTGCACTTCCCTTTGGCTTATCTGCTGCGCCCAGGGTATTCACAAAGTGCCTGGCTCCAGCCATTGCTTACTGCAGGCAGAGAAATATTCAAATTTACCCATACTTGGACGGTTGCCTGATTCAGGCGGACAGTCAGGGATTGCTACTTCAGCACCTGATGTATGTAAAGAGACTCCTATCTTCTCTGGGGTATAACATCAACAAAAAGAAATCACATCTGGTACCCAGCCAAAGGATTGTATTCCTGGGAGCAAGCTTGAACACAACTTCCCAGATGGCATTCCTCACACCAGAAAAGCAGGTTTATTTGACAACCTATTTCAAACTACTAAATACTGCAAGCCCTACGGTTCATGGCCCCATGTATTCTACTGATTCCATATGCAAGACTGCATATGAGGAAACTTCACCGGTACTTAAAAAGTCTCTGGTGTCAATATTCCCAGGACCTGGAAACAGTGATTCCTATCATTCCTTGCCTAAGGACAGAGTTCCTTTGGTGGGCAGAGGCTTGCAACCACAACAAGGGACTCCCTTTTTGACAACCCCCCACCATCCAAACACTGACAACGGATGCATCAGACTATGCATGGTGGGCTCACATGGCAGGCAAATGCATTCAAGGCAAATGGAGCCCAGGACAAATTCACCTGCATATCAATCAAAAGGAAATGTTAGCTGTACAGAATGCACTGACAGCCTTCAAATACCTTATCCTGCCAGGACAACTCCTGATAAAGACAGACAACACCACAGTTATGTGGTACATAAACAAGCAGGGGGAAACGCACTCCTACCCACTCTGCAGGTTAGTCATCATTCTGTGGAACACAGCTTTAAGCAACCAAGTAGACCTGCAAGCTCAATTCCTGCCAGACAAACAAAATTCACTGGCAGATGACTTAAGCAGAAATCTAATGGACCCACATGAGTGGAAACTGAAACAAACTCATTGAAACTTCTAATACACAGATAGGTGACACCAGAGGTGGAGCTCTTTGCATCCTCCCAAAACCATCAACTAAACAAATTTTGCACCAGAATTCCCCACAGCCAAGCTTGGAAAGTGGATGCCCTATCCATCACATGGGAAAACCTCTCAATCTATGCCTTTCCCCCTCTGCCCCTCCTTCCAAAAATACTCCTCAAGGTCAAGCAGGACAGGCCAAGGACAATCCTTATTGCACCAGACTGGCCACGCCAGCACTGGTACCCACTCCTACGCAGTCTGACAGCAGTGCCACCCTGGCACCTACATCAGACCCCCTCTCAGCTGTCCCAGCAGGAGGGACAGATTTTGCATCCTCAGCTGCAAACCCTGAACCTGGCAGCCTGGCTTATTCCCTGAATACATCGCCAGAAACCCTCAGCAAACAGGTGCTGGATGTTATCCTTGAGGCCAGGAGGCCCAGTACTAGGAAATCTTATTCAGAAAAGTGGAATAGATACAGTTCTTGGAGCCAGTCTCATGGGAAGGACACAGCCGTGCCCTTCTTGCCTCAAATCCTAGATTACCTAGCAGAGCTGCTCCACAAAGGCCTATCCTTCTCTTCAGTTAAGATTCATGCCTCTGCCATCTCAGCTCATTAGAATACCGAGCCACCCCTCTTCTCTCACCCTCTGGTCAAACAGTTCCTGAGAGGAGCTAACAGTTTAAAACCTCCAAGGAGAGCTCCCACTCCTGCCTGGGACATTAACTTTGTACTATAAAAGCTCATGCTTCTCCCTTTTGAGTCTGCTGCTACAGCAGAGTTAAAATTCCTCTCTTGGAAAACAGCCTTACTGCTAGCCATCACTTCAGCAAGAAGAGTGTCCGAGTTACAGGCCCTTATGTCTGTGTGGAACCCTTCATTATCTTCCATGCGGACAGGGTTTCCCTCAGGACTAACCCATCTTTTATGCCCAAGGTGGTATCTAGTGTGGCTTTAAACCAATCCATCCATTTGCCAACCTTTTTTCCTAATACTCAAAATAAAGGGGGAAAGGATCCTGCACTCCTTGGACGTGCACAGACAGCTCAGGTTCTACCTTGACAGGACTAAACCTTTCAGAAAATCTGACCAGCTGCTTGTCAGCTTTGCTACAGGGGCAGAGGGCAAGGCCATTTCGAAATAAATCATTTCTAAATGGATAGCACACTGCATCCATTTCTGCTGCAAACACCATGGAAAACCTACCCCATAGGGGATCGGGCCTCATTCCACTAGGGCTACCTCAACCTCTACAGCTTTTCTCAGGGGAGCCCCTGCCAAGGGCATCCTGGAAGCTGCAACCTGGAGTTCTGTACAGACCTTCACCAAACATTACCACTTACCTATCTTTTCTAAATCCAGAGCTGGATTTGCCATAGCAGTCTTACAAGGCTTGCTAGCCAGCCCTACTACTTCTTGACTGCCTCCACCCATTTCCTCAGCTTTGGGAATCAAGTGTGATGACTGCAACAGTGAAACACGAAGAACATAGTACAGTTTTGTACACTTATCATAAATGTAGATGTTCGAGTGTATTCACTGTTGCAGTCCTGGTTACCCTTCCTCCAGCCCCCTGTCTTTCTATACTTTCTACCTATCCTGTTTTTTGCCCATATCTTATGGAAATTGTATTTACTTTTTACTGGAGGTGTTCCACACCATTTGATTTCTTCCTATTTTGGGGGCTCCTGACATCTGGGGCAAGAAAAACTGATGTAATGGCATTTGCTGCATGTTTTATACCCCTGACGACCTGACATCATGGATGAGGCAACAGCATCCGACGCAGAAATCCCAAAACTTTGGTATTCATGCTGACTGAGGGCTACCTGCAGGCAGATAACCCAAGTGTGATGACTGCAACAGTGAATACACTCGGACATCTACATTTATGGTAAGTGTACAGAACTGTACTTTTCTGGGGGCCTAGAATGGAAAGTGTAACAAAAGAGTGTAGATTTCTGAAGAAATTTTGAAAATAGTTACTATGGAAAATGTGAATTTAGTATTAGGAACTCAGAGAATCTGCATATTTTTCCCCAAATACAATTTTTCACAGGAATGTGTCCATTTAATTGAAAACTTTGACCCATGTCCAGTAAGTGTTTCAGATCATGCACCGATATTTACTCAGATAAAAATGCAGGGTAATGAAGTAAAGATGGGATGCTGGCAATTTCCAACCTACCTATTAAAAAGAGAGGAAATTAAGGAAAGGATAGTGGAAATTATATGGGATGCATTAGGGAAAGATAGAAAGTACACCAGAAGTTATAGCTAGTAAGTGGGATAAAATGCAAGTGGGGTTTAAAAATAGACTAAGAATAAAAGAAGAGACATGGTTAAAAAGTAACACATTATTTAGACAGGCTGACCAAGGTTAAAGTTTTACAGAATAATGAAAAACTTGCAGAGCAAGAAGAGGTGCAACTGCAGAGTGCCAAAAAGAAAATAAGGGAATACTAGGATAATATGCATGAGTTAGAAAGACTGATGTTAAGCAACTGTTTTTTTTTTTTTTTGATAATTCCTGAGCATAATAAGTTTTGGTGCAAAGACTTAGGCAACAGAAAGCAGAAAGGGTTATTGCCAGACTTAGCCTGTAACAAGAAAAATAACCAGAGATCCTGTAGAGGTAGTAGACATGTTCTGGAAATTTTATGAACATTTATAAAAACAGAGAAGTGAGGAAATCAAGAAAAGCACAAATGGAAATATTTATGGAACACTTCGATATGACAACGTTAGAGGTAGATGAGGCTCAATAGTTAATTTAGGAGGAGTTGAGATAAAAATGGTGATGTATAACCAATCAGCAGGAATGTCTGCAGGAATAAGTGGTATTCTGGTGGACGTTTGAAAGATAAATTAAAGGTCTTTAAGGTTTTGTTTAACAATATTTTCAAAGGAGGGGAAGCAACTACATCCAGGAAGAAAAGCTGTGGTGCTTGTAATACCTAAAGACGGCAGTAACTCATCTGATCCAGCTTCATGTAGGCCTATTTCAGTATTAAAACATGATTATAAGGTGTTTGTCTGCAATGGCTAAAAGAATGGCAAAAGTGTTTCCAAAATTGATAGATATGATTCGGTGTGGTTTTGTGGAGGAGAGCCAAACATTTGACAGCATTAATAAAACAATGATGGGAAGCAGAATGTAAGAAAATACCACTGTTGTTGGTGAGTCTTGATGCAGAGAAAGCCTTCAACAAGTAAGTTGGGTTTGTATGAGTAGGGCAATGGAAGCAGTTGCATTCCTTGACTACAGTAATAAAGTTAATTAGGATATATGAGAGATTGGAGGCAGTAAAAAGTTGTGCCTGAGCAGAGGAACCAGATAGGGGTGTACTCATTACCCTTTGTTATTTACATTATATTTAGAACCACTGGCAAAGAAAATAAAGCACTTAGAAATTCAAGGATATAATTGGTATGGTTTTCAAGTAAAATTTGCAGATGATATTATTCTGTAGCTGATAGAAGCAGAAAAGGACATCTCAGTGTTGTGGAACATTTTGAGACAGTTCTGTTTTTTTTTTTTTTGTTTTTTTTTTTCAGGATATAAAATTAATGAAAGTAAAACAAAGGCTATAGCTGTAAACTATGAATGACTGGTTCAACAGCACTGTTAAAATTAAGTATTTAAAATTGAGAAGTGTAGGTTAAAAAGGATTCTGTTGTGGCAGCTGAAGATATGTGGGATGAGACAAAAAAGATAATTAAAAATTTGAGAAACTGGAGCTCTTGCCTGTGGATATAGATAGCAAGATGCAAATAGTAAACGCGTTTTGTCCCTTTAGTTTTTTACATAGGTCAGGCATATTTTTGTCAACCACTGAAGTTGTGGATAGTAATAAAGAGTTAAAGGATTTTATCCGAGAGGGGAAGAGTCCAAGAGTCAAGTGGCTAAGTTGATCCTTCCAGTAGAACAAGGAAATTTAGGTTTACCTGATAAGGAGGAGTATTTTAGTGCTAGACCATTAAGGCTCTTAAGCATAACACAAGCAGAAACTACATTTCAGAGTAGAAAGGGATGATGATGATGAAGCAGGGGGTAATTCAAGAAATAAGGAAAGAATGGGATTTTGGATGTCGATCTTTAAAATGTGTAACAGTCAAACAGAATATTATATTCCTAAAGTAGCAGAAAGTATATACTAAGAACTAAGCCAACATAGGAATGAAGGAAGAAGATTATACTGATAGGGATGACTGCAGTCAAGGGGTACAGTGAATACACAATAGGGAGCTGGAATTTACTGGAGGAAGCTGGCATAGGAACCAAGGTATTGGAAACAAATAATTAGAGAGGGAGAGGTAATAGAATGGGAAGAGCCCAAGAAGACATTTGGACTACAGGCTAGAAATTGCCTTCCCAATACAGGACTGATGTCAGAGTATAGGCAAAGAGAAAGGTATAGCAGAATCCTAAGTGAAAAAACATGCAATGATTGCATTTTTAGCTGAATCTAGAGCAGAAGTTGCTGTTAAAAAGGGATAATTAGTAGGGCATATAAAATATTGCACAATAACTGTAGGACTCTATCAGAGGTCGTCAGAAAATATTGGGAAGAGAGATTAGATAAGTAATTCACAAAGAAATAATGAGAGGACATATGTATGTCTCCCAAATATGCAACAGAATCTAGAATATTTTGGATCTTTGCTTGAAAGTGTTTGCATAGGTACTTTTATACCCCAAGAAGACTCCAAGGAATGTTTCCTCAGGTAGTTAGAAAAAGTTGCAAGATATAATGGGGAATAAAGGTATCTGGAAGCATATGTTGTTGTAGTGTAGTGAGTTGGCTGACTTTAAAAATTCCCTAGAGTGTACTCTGTTGGGAGTAGTGGGTGAACATTGACTGTAACTCATGCAAAGATTTTTTGAGCTGGGAACAGGACCTGAATTGTCTTGACATAGTAAGGCCTTGTTAAGTTTAATTTTGGTGGATGCCAAAAAAGCAATTACTAGAGAATGGAAAGCAAAGTCTAAACCAACTATACTTTAAGTTGGTAATATTCTAACAGATATAAAAGAACAGGAAGTGGGATTTTTAGAAAAGGGTAGAAATGTATTACATAGAAAAAATGGAAATTGCAGAAGCATTGCATAAACAAAAATGTTATGGAGGATGAATGAGGTTTAAGAGAAGGCAGGCATTGCAAATTTATGTAATGTTGGTATGGTTATATTGTGTAGAACAATATATGTGATGCATAATGTTTGTAAATGTGAACTTGTTACTATGGTTTGATTACTTTTTATAGAAATGTAAGATGTTCTGTAGTCCTGTCTCACCTTCATTCTTACATATGGGATACTCGACCTATTTACAAGCTGGAAGTCTTCTAGTTGGCTCGTGGCTAGGTAGGTATCCCATGGTGCACCAGTACAATCCCCAGATCTCGTTTGCCACGTCGACGAGTTCGGTTGTGCTTCTCTTTGGCTCTGGCTAAGTGTTGCATTTACTTTAACTTTTTCAAAAATGTTTTGGCTCAGTTTACCTTAAATATAGTAAAAACTGTTACTGCTTATTGTTAGTCAGTTAGTGTAGTTAGCTTATACTTGTGCCATTTGGTGCAATCCTTGACCTTTTGGCCTGTTTGGCTTAGTATCGGTATCCTGTGTGTTGTTTTTTGTATTCTCATAGAATTAGTAGTTGTAGGCGCCTTTTGCGCAGTTAAACTGTGTGTGTTCATAGGATAGTCTAGTGTTTTTGGCAGTTTCCCGCTTGTTTACTGATAGCATTGTTGGATTTGCTGTCATTGCTAACAGAACTACGTTCTGTTAGTTTTTAGCATAAGTTTGATTTTTATTTGTGGATTACTGCTTGTTTTGCTTATTTCTGCTTGAGTGTGAAATTCTGTACTCTGTAAATTTCTAGGTCTGTTTTAGTTAGAAGACCTAGTTTCTTTGTTTCCTTCCCATTCGGGCTAGGCCCGTTTATGTTAGAGGACCTAGTCCTCGTGGTATCTTTCTCCTTCCTGCAGGGCTAGGCCCATTTAAATTAGAGGACCTAGTCCTCCTCCTTCCTTTTTCTCTGTCTGCGTGTGTCCTTTCTGCGAAAATGTCTAAAGAAAGTAAGAATCATAAGCCATCTGGCTTTAAGAAGTGTATTAAGTGCTCTCAGAAAATGTCCATAATGGATGGTCACAGTAACTGCGTTTACTGTTTGGGGGCCATCCATTTACAGGAGACCTGTTTATTTTGCCATGCTTTCAGTCCTAGGGTGTTGCAGGAGAGGAAGAACAAGCTCATCCTAAAAGGTCTTCTTAAACCTTCCTTTGAGGAAGATCTGCCTAGCTCTTCCTCATCTTCAAAATCCACTTTGGGAAAATCTAAATCCTCTAAGAGGCCCTTCGTGGACATCCTGGAAATCCTTAAGCAGAGGTGCGGCTGGCCCACTGTCATCCCTTCTGATGAGGAGTCGATGTACCTGAAGGCTTTCGGGTCTCAACCTTCAGCCTCTTGGGTGTCTCCACCTTTCGATGAACTGATGGAGCTAGTTAGTCGAAAGGTGTGATGCCGTGGAGCCAGTCCCCAGGAGATCGAGTAAGTTTCTTTCTGCCCCTCCTGAGAAAGATTTTCTGCCTAAAGGTGTTCCTGTAGATGCCATGGTGGTGGCGGCAGCCACTAAGAAGGAGCTAGCTGAGACTTCTTCTGTTCATCCGCCGAATAAGGAGTCTCGAATGATGGACAGATACGGGAAGTGTATCTTTAGTTCAGTGGCATTTACCCTCGGATCGCTCAACTACCTTACTCACTTCACGAAACTTCAGCGAGATCTCCTTAAAGAGTTAGGAGATTCTCTACAAGATACATGTACTGAGGGAGTCCCTGACAAGATTTCTGCCCAGTTGTCCACCATGAACTCTATCGTCAACTCCTCCATGCGGCTTATTTCGTATGCAGCCGATGGAGCGAGTAGAGCAGCGGGTTCAGGAATTTCCCTGAGGCGTCATTCCTGGATGCGTTTGTGTAACTTTGCGGAACCATTCAAGTCTACCTTTACCAACGCCCCCTTCGATGGTTCCTCCTTGTTTGGATCCAAGGTAAAGGACACTCTCACCCGGTGCGAGCAAGAAGAAAAAACACTCTCTGCCATGGGAGTACATTTTACTGTCTCCTCTAGACTATACCCTAAGGGTCAGAGGGGTGGTAAAATGTGGTTCAAGAAGTCCCAGAGGTTTTTCCAGGATACACTGGGTGACTCCTTCAGAGGAGGAGGAGGCGGAGGAAATGGTAGACGTCACCCTAGAAGCAGGGGCGGTCCGCAAAACCAGGGAGGTCGCGATTCCTTTTGGGGCCAGCCTTAGCAGCACTCCTGATGTGGGGCCTAACTGTGCTTCTCTGGAGCCGGTCGGGGGTCGCATTTCTTTGTATCCAGAAGCCTGGCTGGTATCACTCAAGACAAGTGGGTACAAAGAATTATTATCAGAGGTTATGTCATACCCTTTTCTCTTCCACCTGTTGTTCCCCAGAAGATCCCGGATGTTGCACCCAGTCACAGAGATCAGGCAACTGTGGAGGTCAACAAGTTGCTCTCAAAGAGAGTCATCCAACCCGTCCAGCAGACCGACTAGGATTCAGAACTTACTCCAGATTCTTTTTAGTGTCAAAACATACAGGGGACTGGAGGCCTATTCTGGACCTTAGCAGATTGAACGATTCAGTAAAGAAGGACAAGTTCCGGATGGTGACACTGCAGTCTATACTCCCATTATTAGGGAAAGACCAATTGGATGTGCTCAATAGATCTCCAAGATGCCTATTACCACATAAAAATGGACAGGGTGTCAAGGAGTCATCTATGCTTCCGGCTGGGAGCCAGTCATTACCAGTTTAGTGCTCTGCCATTTGGTCTCACCACAGCCCCCAAGGTGTTCACCAAATGTATGGCAGTACTGACAGCTCACCTGAGACGTTGAGAATTCCAGGTGTTTCCGTATCTGGACGACTGGCTCTTGACCGCCCCCACCAGGCATCTACTTCTTCAGGCCAGGGACGCTACTCTTCAGCTTTGTGCCCAGCTGGGAATTTTTATAAATTGGGAAAAATCTGCCTTATTGCTCTCTCAATCTGTGATTTTTATAGGTGCAGAGATAGACACAGTAGACATGTTGGCTTGTCTTCTTGCTGAAAGGGCACAGAATCTGGTTCTTGAAATTTGGCGTCTTCTTTCCTTACGAAAGGTGAAAGCCAAGATTATTCTGCAACTTCTACGGACCATGGCTTCCACCATATTACTAGTGCCACTAGCCAGGCTACATGTGAGAATTCTTCAGTGGCTCCTGTCATCCCAATGGTCTTTCCAGCACCTCTCGTTATCTCATCACATTCTGCTGACAAAATCTTGCAAGAAGGACCTCCTTTGGTGGACACTACCCAGTCAGTTAACCACAGGCACCTCATTTGTCCCTCACCAACCCGTTGCTACTGTGACCACAGATGCCTCACAGATAGGGTGGGGGGGGCATTATCTTGGCAGGACTGCCCAAGGCACATAGCAAGATCACGAGGCTCACCTGCATATTAACGTTTTAGAGATGAGGGTGGTGCTCCTGGTGTTGCAAGCACTCCATGACCTTGTGCCTCTGGGGACTATTGCAATACAATCAGACAACATGTCAGTAGTATGGTATATCAACAAACAGGGCAGAAACCGATCTTACCCACTCTGTCGAGAGGCCATGCGAGTTTGGAAATGGGTGATAGCTTCCCAGCATTTTCTGGTGGCAATGTACATTCCAGGGACAGCCAATCTGATAGCCGACAAATTCAGCAGGGCCATTCTGATGCCTCACGAGTGGTCTCTGAAACAGGAAACAGCGAAACAGATTTTCCGCAGATGGGGACAGCCTTGCTGCGACCTCTTTGCCAGTCCAGTCAGTGCCAAATGCAGCAGCTACTTCTCCCTCATCCCCCCTCCGGGGGAGTCACCAAGAGGCGCACTTGTTCATGATTGGCCCCTGGGTCTCCTGTATGCTTTTCCTCCCTTTCCTCTCATTCCAAAGGTTATTCAGAAAGCAAAATGGCTGGGAAGCAAACTGATCCTCCTTGCTCCTTACTGGCCTCGTAAGGTTTTGTTCCCCTTCCTCGGGCCTCTTCTCTTGGGTGATCCTTGGATCCTGGACCCGGCTCCGGACCTGTTGACTCACATGTCAGGTTCGCTCCATCCCTCACTGCATACCCTCAATTTGGCAGCGTGGCTGCTCCAGTTCCATCCCTTGTCAGGCTTCACGACTTCACCCTCCATGACTCGTATCCTTACGTCTTCTCATAAACCTTCTACTAGGAGACTATATTCCAGCAAATGGAGAAGATTCTCTATCTGGGTGGAGAAACTGAATGTTGATCTTTACACTGTCTCTTTTCCAGTGGTTTTGGAATTCCTGTCTGAGCTTTTTCACCAGGGATCTGTGGCTGCCACTATCAGAGTTCAATTGGCAGTGATTTCAAACTTTCATCTAGGTTTTCAAGATTCGAATCTGATGTCACATAAGCTGTGCAAAACCTTCCTTAAAGGTGCTACTTTGTTGAGACCCCCCTTGTTGCCTCATGGGATTTAAATTTTGTCTTGTCCAAATTGACTTCTCCGACCTTTGAGCCTTCCCATTCATCTTCTTTGAAATTCCTGTTTTGGAAGACTTTGTTTATGGTAGCTATCATGTCGGCCAGACGGGTGTCAGAGTTGCAAGCATTGTCTGTTAAACCCCCTTATCTGATTTTTCACAAGGACAGGGTGTCTCTTCGTACAAATCCCTCCTTTGTCCCCAAGGTCTGTTCCCATGCCACTTTGAATCAATTCATAGAGCATCCGGTGTTCTTTCCAAATCATTCAAATGCAGCTGAATACAGGTTTCATCAGCTGGATGTCCATAGACAATTACGTTTTTATTTGCACCGGACTAAGGAAGTCAGAAAATCAGATCAGTTATTCATTTCCTTCTCTGAATCCAGGTCAGGTTTACCAGTTTCCAAAGCGACACTCTCAAATTGGATTTCTAGCTGTATTGCTTATGTTTACAATTCTGAGGGTAGACCTTTACCCTTTAAAATCAAGGCTCATTCTACCAGATCTTGGTCTACCTCTGCAGCCTTTCAAGCTAGGGTCCCACTTGATAATATTTGTACAGCATCTACGTGGGCTACCCCTCACACTTTTATTACTCATTACAAATTGGATTTAACCTCCAGGGGTAGAGCTTCATTTGGTTCCATGGTACTCATGTTTGTAGCCTTTCATTCTTATGAACCCACCCACCTACCCCCAGCCTGGAAGTACCTGAAGACAGAAAAATATTATTATCCTTTTTATGGAGATGTTGTTATTATATTTCCTAGTTAGCAGCAAACAAGATCTGGGGATTGTACTGGTGCACCATGGGATACCTACCAAGCCACAAGCCCAACTACAAGACTTCCAGCTTGTAAATAGGCCGAGTCGGAGCCGAGGATCATGTAAGAATGAAGGGTGAGATGGACTACAAACATGGGATGTTATGGTGAGTACATAACTTCTTTTCTGCCTATGTTACAAGTGATAATTCAGTAAAGGTATTTAAAATAGACCCAGTTTGGACTTCATCTAGTGCTCCCTAAGAATATCTATTAGCCTGCAACAGGTTGTATCAGTTACTACTACTAAGGGGGTGGGGGTGGGGGTGGGGGGTGCAGTAAATTAGCAGAAGTAATGGAGTGTATTTTAAATGGAATCTTTTCATGGTGTAATTAATGAGCGTACAAAGATGGAAAAATAAGCAACTCTGAAGGTATAGCATAGTATAACAAACAGTAAAATTTATTTTCATTAAAAAAGTTGAGAAATTTGTGACATATTTAATAGAAAAGTGCAAAATACTGAGTTGTCTGATAAGTAAAATGCATTCATTGTTGCACAGACTTAGTTTTTAAAATATAGCAATGAGAGAGAGAGAAAACAGATTAGTTGCTGCAGGTGATTGGAAAAGGTTTACCTACATTTGGTCAAGTCATTCTACAGCAAGTTATATTGACTTTCAAACACTGAGAAGCACGATTAAAATACTGAAAAGACAGACTTTTTTTTTCAGAGGGAACAGCCCCCTCCACCCCTTAATTTATTTGTACCACGTCTAAGGTTGCAAAACAGTGGGCAAAAGTGGGGAAAAAAGAGAAACACTGCACTGCTTCACTGGCTTCCACAGTTAAGGTCAATGTGGTTAGAAGAGACTGCACTTAAAAAAAAAAAAAAAAAAAAAAAAAAAGTCACACTCAAGACAGTTAAGGAAACTGTACTCGAAGTGTAGGGTAGCCACTGAAAAAGGATACCCAGCCAGGAAATCCACTTCACATGATCATGACATTGACATCTGGAACATGTCTGGCTGATAAAATTCCAGGTGAATAACAAGTAGGCTTATTTATTGTTGATCTGCATAGATGAAAACCAGTGTAAGCTTCATCCTCCTGCTGTTAGGTTGTCCGCAATTATATGCTGTCCAACTTGCACCTCAAATTTTTTAAAGGGATATAGAAAGTTCAGGACAGTATGATGCAAACATGGCACATTGGAGAAAGTTTAATAATGTGTGACTTTGCAGTTGATCTGAGTTGAAATAATAATGTAGCATCAACTTACAGTAAGGGAATATTTTGTACAAGTTCAGCTAGGGATTTTAGTATATGAAATTACCAGCACCAATGATGAAGTAAAGTGCTGTTGTAAACAAAATGCAGGCTCAGGTGCAGTCATTGAACAGGTATTTCAGTAATAGTTACTTAAGTAAAAGCTGAGCACTTGAAGACTGTTGAGAGCAGACTTAAGCAGAATTTGCTTTGGTGCTCATCATAGGCCCAGTATAGTCGTGGAAGTCCATCTTATGCCATTCAAACATGTATGCATTTTTAAAAGTCATCTTCATTGAAGGCCCCAGTGTGTGTAAATGAATAACTAAAAATTACAGGATGAGGTAATCCTCCTAATGCTGCTTAGAAGATTGTTCCAAGGCAAACCATGCAGACAGAACAGCATAGCACAAGTAACTGCACTGTCTTTAAATGGCTGTTGGACAACAGAAGGTTTGACAAGAAGCCGTATTGAAGTTTTTGACCAAAAAGATGTGGTAACTTTTGACCAGAGCAAAAAAAGGCAGTTATATAAAAAAAAAAAAAGTGGTAAGCACACATAAGCATGGAAAGTCTTGTAAGTTATCAGTGGGGTAGGTGAACAAAATTCCTAAGATGTAATTCAGAATTGCAATTACTAGTAGAACATGACCAGAGTAGAATATTCCAGCAGGACTGTTACTATGGTTAGAGCAATAACAATGGTTGAAGTACTTATGATCTAAACTCTTTTAGTATAGTTTATTCATTTGTTATTTGATAAGCAAACTGGTCTGTCTTAGACACTCTTGTAACGTTTTTGGCTGTGATCCCGTCCAGAAGTATAGCGGTGAATGTAGTATTTGAGCTGTTTAGAGTATCTGGTCATGACAATGTGCTTTGGAATATAAGAGGAAACCAGAGTACCCTGTGACAATCCACACAGGCACTGAGGAAAATGCAGACCACACAGGCATTAACAAGTAGGACTGAATGCAGGACTCTGAAGCCACCATTTTGTCAATAATAATTAGAAGTATGACAATGAAAGTTTTGATGTATTAAATGTAGTAGAACTAAAGTAGAAGTTCAGAACTGCAGACCATGGTTATCAGCCATCATCATCTTGGTGTCTTCTCTGTAATATGAAGGCACTGAAAGTTATTATGTACTGGCAACTGGTATTGCTGTAACATCAGTGAAGGAAGTGATTTCTTACTTTGCAGTTGACATTTGCGTCTATCCCATTACTTTTTTTCTACCTGTATCAAGCACTGATGGGGTCCACTCTGAGGCTACTCTGTAGAAGAAAAAGTATGGCCACCCTCTCGAGAAGAGGTCTGGTTAGCAATCTTCAAGTCTACCTCTTCAGCTGGGCTTCCTGTACCCAGGGCACTGGCCAAAACACAGATGATTAGAATTGTAGTTGGGTGCTTTCTGTTTGTACCTTTGGGATTGCTAGGGGTATTTTATGATACTGATCACAATACATTTGTATACTAACGTCCCTTACATGTACTTGCAGTTGCAAGCAGTTTTGCGGCCTTTCTCTTTCTGTCTCTGTCTATCTTTTAAGCACAGCTGTGTGAAACTATTCTGTTCCTGTCTGAACAGTATGTAAATGAAGCCACAACAGCATAGGGTATTGGCGGAGAATATCCTACAGTGTTGCACATAAAGAGAGCTCCATTTATTGTTTAACTTGGCATGTTCTGTGCCGTTGTTTGTGACATATGCAAATGAGGTATTCGTGGTGGAACAAGTAAGGCTTTCATGCTTCTCTGTTTTGACATGCATTGCATTGATGCTAGCACCGAAATGAGTGCCCCACGTTTTTCTGAGCGGATGTTCTTAGCTATCCTACTAGAACGAGGCATCTAGTTTTGGGGATTATTGGGTCATGTAGATAGATGGTAGCTAGATGTTGATTTTTACATTCAGGAAGGTAGTGTAATAGGAGAACCAGGCTAAGTTATGCTTTGTATAGTGTTGGTTTCTTTTCAAAATTAGGCTGAAACCTTTGGTACTGGAAACCTAGTTGCATCCTTGGTAGACCATTTGTGTCAAGATCCTGCAGGATGACTTTCTACTTTTCTGATGTGAAGATAAAAGTAATGCACATATTTAGAGTCAGTCTCAGATGCTGAAATTTTCATTCACGCTTCAGTTGCTTTTACCATGCATCTGCTTTGGGCTAGTGGTTGTGAGATGTGATTGGCTGATGTTAACCAGTTCTTTTGTACCATATGTGGTACGTCATAATTTTTTTTTTTTTGCTGAACAACTATGGATGTTCTTCTTGTTTCACTGTTGCAGTCATCACATTTGGGTTATCCCTGCTAGGGTAGCCCTTGGCTGGCCCAAATACCAGAGACTTAGGATTTCTGCGTCGGTTGCTGTCGCTTGAGGACTGATGTCAGGTCATCAGTAGTGTAAAGTAAGGCAGCTGACGCCATTACATCAGTTTTTCTTGCTGTGGAGCCCAAAGCAGAAGCAGTTCGCATGAGTGCCGGTCGGGTGCTACCTGAGTTTTCGTTTCTAATTGAAATTGAAGTCGTCTAAAGCTAAGTACCCCGTTGGGGATCCATTTTTCTTGCACTAATCGATGTCAGAAAAAGTTAATTGTCTCGCCTGTGGAAAGCAAATACCACACCGAGACTTCCACTCTTACTGCATCACTTGTTTAGGCCCAGATCACAACATCCCCGTGGTCACTTCTGTACTTTGTTCAACGCCAGAACGGTCTGTCGTCGGGCCCTTATTGTAGCCAGATATTTTCGTTTACAGTCCTTGAATTCAGATATGGCTTCGGTAAGCCATCCGACAGCAGATCTTCTGAAAAAACGTAAAGATAAAGACAGAGACAGACCGAGCAGGTCCAAACCTACCGAAGACGCCTCCGTTAAGCTAGCCATCAGTCCTCCAGTACTCAGTGAGGCACTTTCGCAGTCCCTGATGCCCACTTCAGTTGATTCACAGGCCGCTACTGAGACCCTTTCAGAGTCGGGTATGCCACAAAACTCTTCAACTAAGGATCCTGTGGTCATCTCTACCTTAGATGGGTCCATAGCCGCTGAGCAGGCACCGGCTTCCGATGAAGTCCTTTGCCCTACCGAATCTCGACACAAACCGACGTCGTCTTTCGCGACTACCATTCTTTCTTAGAGCCTGGGTTCGAACCACACCCAAGAAACTGATGACCCACTCTCAGGTGCCTGCTACCTTGCCTCAGTCTCAAATGCTTAAAGTGGCAGAAGACCTTATCATGCTGATCAGGGGAAGCCACGCTACCCCCTCAAAAAGGAAAAGAGGTCTGTCCCCTGTAGTCTTGTCTGAACAAGAGTCAGATGAATCTGATGCATCTGACTATGAAGACATGCAACCCCTCGCCACTTAAAAAAAGATTTTGATGCAGAGGACTCCATTCCTTCAGCCTCTCCCCAGAGGATTTTTCCTTTGGGGAAACCCTGCATACTTTGAGAGCATTTCCAATGGGAGAGTCAGGACTACCCTTAGTCTAAAAAGAGACTCAAGGAATTCCTAGATCTTCCGCAACACAGACCCCTTGGCCATCCCCCCAGTCCTGAATGTTGTGAATGATGTTTTTCTTGAATCCAGCTGGACTCCTGACGCACTACCTCCTGCCCCCAGAAAATCAGACCGGTACCATAGAGTCCCTGACTCTCACAAATATCTTTTAAAAATCCAACAGCTGACCCTGAGGTAATTTCTCAATGGCCAAAAGGGATTAAAGCAACCTCTGCTAAGAATCCCACCCCCTCAGACAGGGATTCCTGAGCATTGGACAGATGGGGTAAAAAATGTATACACCTCGGCTACTCTTACTGTCAGGGCACTACATTTTCAGTTCCATATGCTGAAATATCAGCAACATACCTTGGAACTCCTTAAACAAAAAAAATGTCTTCCTTTCCTGCTTGGGCAGAGTCTAAAGATTTACAAGACTTAATGCATTCTGAAAGTCAAGTAACTAAACACACTTTGCACTG
Organism: Protopterus annectens; assembly: GCF_019279795.1. Classification (NCBI taxonomy): domain Eukaryota; kingdom Metazoa; phylum Chordata; order Ceratodontiformes; family Protopteridae; genus Protopterus; species Protopterus annectens. Next base: position 413,100,120 of record NC_056751.1, read on the forward strand.
TGGTTTTGATGCCCTAGAAGCTTCTTGCAGGGCAGCAGTTACTGGATCTGTCATTAGAAGACATGCATGGCTTAAAGAACAACTCCTGCCAGACCATGTCAAATCTAAATTGTTGGATGCCTCCTTGCACAAAGGTAACTTATTTGGCACAAAGGCAGAAGATGTCTTAAAAAAGGTGGAAGAAAAAGCAAAATCTATGCAAACAGTTAAAGATTTCTTACAGGTCCAGCCCCCTAGGTTCAGCAGGCATTGTCCCTCCAAGCACTGGTCCTTTCCTGCTCCGAGTAAACAGGCCCAGCCTAGGCCCCTTGGAAACAGACCCCCCCCCAGACAGTAGCCCCAGGGAATGCAGAGGTCTAAGCAGTGAACTACCTCCACTTCAAAACCAGGGAGTTCTAAGCCACCCCCTTATAGTAAGAACTCACAATGACTCACCTCCTCCCAAACTCCCATCTGCCCACTTTCACTTACCCCTAGGAGGAAAACTCTCCTTTCACTCAAGCACCTGGGCCACCATTACCAAGGACCAATGGGTTCTGAACAGTGTGTCTCAGGGATACAAATTCTCCTTCCACACCCTTCCAACCCCAAAAGGGTTCCCAGCTCTACCACCAAATCAGTGGGCAGAGCCTCAAAAGCAAATCCATTCCCTGCTCTCTATGAGGGCAGTAGAGCACGATGTTCTTCGTGTTTCACTGTTGCAGTCATCACACTTCAGTTAGCTGCCTGCAGGTAGCTCTCAGTCGGACCGAATACCAGAGACTTAGTATTTTTGTGTCGGTTGCTGTCACTCCAGGACTGACATCAGGGATATAAAAACAGGCAGCCGATGCCATTACATCAGTCTTTCTTGCCGAGGAGCATGAAGCAGAGGCAGTTCGCATGAGTGCCAGTCAGACGCTACCTGAGTTTTCGAATTGAATCATCCTGAAGTCTTCTAAAGCAGGGATATAAAAACAGGCAGCCGATGCCATTACATCAGTCTTTCTTGCCGAGGAGCATGAAGCAGAGGCAGTTCGCATGAGTGCCAGTCGGACGCTACCTGAGTTTTCGAATTGAATCATCCTGAAGTCTTCTAAAGCTAAGTACCCCATTGGAAATCCTTTTTTCTTGCTCTAACCGATGTCAGAAAAAGTTAACAATTGTATTGCCTGTGGAAAGCAAATACCAAACCGAGATTTCCATTCTTATTGCGTCACCTGTTTAGGTCGAGACCACGACGTACCTCGCTGTCAGTTTTGTGCCTTTTTCAACACCCAAACTATTCGTCATTGGGCCCTTATTGTCGCTAAATACTTTCGTTCTCGATCTCCGTATTCTGAAATGGCTTCGGTAAGCCATCCGACTATATTCCAAAAAAAAACATAAGGATAAAGACAGAAACAGACCGCACAGGTCCAAAGCTGCCAATGACGCTTCTGTTACGCTAGTCACCAGTTCACCGATACACAGTGAGTCGTTTTCGCAGCCCCTGATTCCCACTTCAGTGGATTCGCAAGCCTCTACTGAGACCTATTCGGAGTCATATATGCCGCGAGACTCTTCTTCGTGTATGGAACCTGTGGATGTCGCTACCTTGGATGAGTCCGGAGCCACTGAGCAGGCACCGGCTTCTGAGGAAGTTCTTTACACTACCGATGTTCGACACAAACCGACGATTTCTTTCATGTCTTTAGTGCTGTCTAAAACTACCAAGTTTCTAAGGCCAAGAGTATGCGCTATGCCTAAAAAAACAACAACCAAAGCGCATGCACCTGCTCCCTTGCCACAACATCAAATGCTTAAAATGGCAGAAGACCTTATGCTGATTAGGGGAAGTCAGCCTTCCCCTGCTAAGAGAAAAAGAGACCTGTCCCCAGCAGCTTCAACAGACCGTGTCCAACGACTCTGAGGTATCTGATTATGAAGAATATGCCCTTATCTGCTTATGACGATTCGGATGCAGAGGAATCCATTCCCTCTGCCTCTCCTCCAGAGGATTTTTCTTTTGGTGAAATCTGCATACTTTAAGAGAGCATTTCATTGGGAATGCCAAGACTATCTTCAGTCCAAAAAGAGACTCAGAGAATTTCTTGATTTGCCACAACATAGGCCTTTAGCAATATCCCAGTCCTGGAGGTTGTGGATAATGTCTTTATGGAATCCAGTCTAACTCTTGATACTTTACCCCTTGCTTCTAGGAAACCAGACAGGTACTACAGAGTATCTGACTCTCACAAATTCCTTTTCACAAATCCTACTGCTGACCCCAGCGATCATCTCCCAGGGACCTAAAGGTATCAAAGCAACTACAGCTACAAATCCCACCCCTTCGGACAGGGATTCCAGAGCTTTGGACATATGGGGTAAGTATATAACTCTGCATCTCTCGCCATTAGGGCTTTGAATGGTCGGTTTCACATGCTGAAGTACCAACAACACTAACCGGGAAAAGCCGAAAGACAAACAACAACAATTAAGCAAAAAATAGCTTCCTTTACAGACTGTGTAGAAAGTAAAGAATTGCAAGAGCTTATGCATTCTGCAACCCAAGTCAGCAAGCATACATTGCAGTTTGGCTTTGACGCCCTAGAAGCATCTTGCAGGGCAGCAGTCACTGGTTCTGTACTGAGAAGGCATGCTTGGCTTAAGGAGCAGACCTTGCCAGACCATGTCAAATCAAAGTTATTAGACGCTCCTTTGAATAAGGACAATCTGTTTGGCACCAAAGCAGAAGAGGTTCTTAAAAATGTGGAAGAAAAAGCTAAATCTATGCAGACAGTCAAAGGATTCTTGCAAGTACAACCTCCTAGATTCAGTAGGCATTGCCCCTCGAAACATTGGTCCTTTCCAACCCCCTCAAGGCCATCTCAAACAAGACCCAGGGGAAACAGACCCCCCCAGACTACAGTCTCAAGGCATGCAGAGATCTAAGCAATGGAGTGCCTCCACCTCCAAAGCAGGGAGTGCTAGGCCACCCCCTTACGGAAAGAATTCCCAATGACTTCTCAACTCCACTGCCCACCTCTGCCCAACTGCTTGTGCCCCTAGGAGGAAAATGTGCCCTTCATACAAAAAACTGGATGTCCATCACCAAAGACAGATGGCTCCTCAACATTGTATCCCAGGGGTACAGATTTTACTTCCACTCTCTGCAAGCCCCAAAAGGGTTCCCAGACCTTCCTCCAAACCAGTGGGCAGAGGCACAAAATCAAGTTCAATCCCTGCTCTCTATCAGGGCAATTCATCCTGTTCCTGCAGAACAGATAGGTCAAGGATTCTATTCCAGACTTTTCCTGATACCCAGAAAAGAGGGCTCTTGGTGCCCAATCCTAGATCTTTCAATTCTCAACACCTTCCTGGTGGTACCAAAATTCAAAATGCTCACCCTGCAGCAGTTTCTATCTATGCTAGCCAAAGATGCCTGGTTACTCACCCTAGACTTAAAAGAAGCCTCTCTGTACATCCCTATAAGGGAGTCCTGCAGTAAATATCTACATTTCAGGGCAGGATCTATGCATTATCAGTTTGTTGCACTTCCCTTTGGCTTATCCACTGATTCAGGTGGACAGTCAGGAAATGCTGTTGCAGCACCTGACATTTGTAAAAAAAACTTTCTAATCTCTCTGGGGGTACACCATCAACGAAAAGAAATCAAAACTAGTCCCCAGTCAAAAGATTGTATTACTGGGAGCAAGCTTGGACACAATATCCCAGATGGCATTCCTCACTTCAGAAAAACAAGTCTATCTGATAGACTGTTTTACTCAAATGGCCACCAGAACCCAGATATCTACAAGGAAAATCCTGCAGGCTCTAGGGTTCTTGGCCTCATGCATCCTACTAATTCCATGTGCCAGACTTCATATGAGGGAACTTCAATGGTGCTTAAAATGTCTTTGGTGCCAACATTCTCAGGACCTGGAAACAGTCATTCCTATCATACCCTGTCTAAGGACAGAGGTTTTTGGTGGGCATCAGCATGCAGCCACAACAAGGGACTGCCCTTAACTCAACCCCATGCCACCCAGACCCTAACCACAGACTCATCAGACTATGCCTGGGGGGCACACATGGATGGCAAGTGCATTCAGGGCCACTGGAGCCCAAGTCAAATGCATCTGCACATCAACCAAAAAGAGATGCTAGCTGTGCAGAACGCCCTGACAGCTTTCAGATCCCTACTCTTTGCAGAACAACTTCTAATAAAAACAGACAAAACCACAGTTATGTGGTTCATCAACAAGCAGGGGGGAACCCATTCCTACCCACTCTGCAGTTTAGCCATGGCCCTGTGGAACACGGCCTTGGACATGCAAGTCCATCTGTAAGCTCAATTCCTGCCAGGCAAACAAAATTCACTGGCAGACGACTTAAGCAGAAATCTCCTAGACCCACACGAATGGCAGTTAGAGCCCAGCACCTTCAACCTTCTGCTCTAGAAATGGGGAATCCCAGAGCTGGACCTTTTTGCCTCCCCCTACAACCACCAGCTCAGCAGATTCTGCACCAGACCAGGAACCCTCACAGCAAGGCTTGGAAAGTGGTGCCCTATCCTTTCAGTGGGTAAATCGCTCAATTTATGCATTCCCACCTCTGCCCCTTCTCTCGAGTATTACTCAAATAAGACAGGACGGACCGAGGACACTTCAGATTGCCCCGGACTGGCCACACCAGCACTGGTTCCCACTCTTGCGCAGCCTGACAATGGTGCCACAAGGGAAACCTACACCAGAACCCTACCCTATTCTCTCAGCAGGAGGGGCAGATTATGCATTCGCAACTGCAAAACCTAAATCTTGCAGCCTGGCGTATCCCTTCAGTCCTACCCCAGCAGCTGTAAGCAAGCAGGTACTGGACATCATTCTTGAAGCCAGAAAGCCCATTACAAGGAAATCCTATGCAGATACGTGGAAAAGGTACTGCTCCTGGAGTCTGTCTAAAGGAGAGGACACAACTCTGCCCTCCCTGCCTTTAATCCTGGATTACTTGGCAGATATACTCCACAGAGGCCTATCCTTCTCCTCCATTAAGATACATACCTCTGCCATCTTGGCTCATTACAACACTGAGCCACCTCTCTTTTCTCACCCTCTTATCAAACAGTTCTGAGAGGGGCAAACTAGTCAGCTTTGCACTAGGGGCAGAGGGCAAGGCTATTTCAAAACAAACAATTTCCAAATGGATAGCACACTGCATCCATTTCTGCTACAAGCACCATGGGAAACCAACCCCTCAGGAAGTCAGAACACATTCCACTAGGGCATCTTCTACCTCTACATAATTCCTCAGGAGAGTCCCTACCAGGGACATCCTGGAAGCTGCTACCCGGAGATGTTCATCGTGTTACACTGCTGCAGTCATTACACTTGGGTTATCCTGCCATCATGCGGTCCCGTAGTCGGCCAGAGTTCCAAAGTCTTGGTCTGGCGTTGGTTGCTGTCGCTTCTTCCCCTGACATCAGTGCGCCAGGGGTATATAAGATGCACCCAACACCGTTTTCTTCAGTCTTTCTTGCCGCGCGGTGCCCGAAGCAGAAGCAGTTTGCAAGTGCTAGTCGGCCGACTCCTGAGATTTTCGAAGTCGAATTTCAGATCCGAAGTCTTCAATAAAGCTAAGTACCCCTTTGGGGAAACTTTTTTCTTGCCTCAGACCGATGTCAGAAAAAGTTAATAATTGTATTTCTTGTTCTTGTGGGAAGCAAATACCTCATAAGGACTTCCACTCTTACTGTATTCCATGCCTAGGCCCTGATCACGACGTCACTAGTTGTCGGTTTTGTGCTAGATTTAACAAACGCACTATAAAAAGACGGCTTTGCACTACTTTGGCTGAAGGTTCAATTATACTATGTTGTCGGATCAACCGACGACCTCAATACCGAAAAAGCGCAAAGACAAGGATAAAGGCAGGCATCCGAGGTCCAAAACCGATGACGAAACCTCTTCTAGGCCAGTCGCCGGTTGTCAGTGAGGCGCTTTCGCAGCCCCTGACACCTGCTACCTCAGAGCCACAGGCCGCTTCCGACTCCCACGTGGAGACATCTAGGCCTCTGGAAACTCAAGGTATTGGGCCTATGGAAACTAATCCCTCAGATGGGTCCGGAGCCGCTGAGCAGGCATCTGCTTCTGAGGGTGTTTTCAGACCTTCACAACTTACCATTAAAACAACAGCCAAGACAAAGGTACCATTAAAGACAAAGAAACAATTACAGCATTCTCCTGGACAGTCCTTCATGCCTAGGAAACAGATGCTCAAAATGGCCGAAGACCTCATTACTCTAATCAGAGGTACCCATCCCCCTCCTGAGAAAAGGCCTAGGCAGGATACAGACTATGATTCCTCTGATCAGGTTTCCATTTCCTCTGATTCCTCTTCAGACCAGGGATACTCTCTACCCCCCTATGAGGACTCCGATGCTGAAGAATCTATCCCTTCAGCCTCTCCTCCTTAGGATTATACTTTTGGGGAAACTTTACATACCATGAGGGAGCATTTCCATTGGGAAAGTCAGGATTACTCAGAATCCAAGAAAAGGCTCAGGGATTTCATTTTATTGCCTCAGCACAGGCCCCTGGCTATTCCGCCTGTGCTAGATATTGTGGATGATGTGTTCTCTGAATCCAGCCTATCTCCTGATTCTTTGCCCCCTGCTCCAGCCAAGCCAGATAGGTATTATGGAGTCCCTGACTCTCACAAGTTTCTTTACAAAAACCCTTCTGCTGATCCAGAAACTATTTCCCAGGGTCCAAAAGGGGTTAAGGCTTCCATTGCAAAAAATCCAGTACCCTCTGACAGAGATTCCAGAGCTTTGGATAGATGGGGGAAGAAAGTATACACTTCAGCAACTTTAGCAGTAAGAGCTTTAAATTGCCAGTTCCACATGCTTAAGTACCAACAATATTTAATGGCTCAGTTAAAAACAGAAAATGCTTGCAAGCTCAGAAGCTCCTGATTGTAAAGAAATGCAGGATTTATTGCATGCAGTTGAACAGGTGGGAAAACATACTCTGCAATGTGGTTCTGATTCTTTAGAGGCCTCTTGTAGAGCCGCAGTTACAGGTTCTGTGATTCGAAGACATGCTTGGTTAAAAGAACAGAGTTTACCTGATCATGTTAAGGCAAAATTATTGGATGCTCCTTTACAGCGTGATACCTTGTTTGGTGTTAAGGCATTAGAGGTGTTAAAGAAAATGGAGGATAAAGCTAAATCTATGCAGACAGTCAAGGATTTCTTCCAGGTACAGCCACCTCGGTTTAGCAGAAATTGGCCAACAAAGAATTGGTCCTTTCCAGTGTCAGACAGGCCACAGAGAGGCAGATACAGACGCCCAAGAGGCAGATCTCAACCCCAAGCCTCAAACAGACAACGACAGTGGGGTGACCTCAACCCCAAAAGGAGGTGAGGACAAGTCTCAACCTTACAGGAAACGGTCACAATGACTTTCCCCTTCGCATGCCAAGCACGTCCCTTTTGGAAGCCCCCTTAGGGGGAAAACTAGCACTTTTTTCTCAAAACTGGCAAACAATCACCCAAGACAAATGGGTTCTGAATATTGTGTCTCAAGGTTACAGGTTCCACTTTCATACTTTACCAAGGCTAAAAGGAATGCCAGACCTGCCACAAAATCAATGGGCAGAGGCACAAAAACAAATTTCAGACCTCATGGACATGAGAGCTATTCAAAAACTATCACAACAGGAAAAAGGACAAGGATTTTACTCAAGATTCTTCCTGGTCCCCAGAAAGGACAAGGCCTGGAGGCCCATACTAGACCTTTCATTTCTGAATACTTACCTGGATATTCCAAAATTCAAAATGTTGACATTACAGCAGCTTCTACCCATGCTGGGCAAGAAGGCTTGGCTTGTTACTCTGGACCTCAAAGAGGCATACCTGCATGTCCCTATCAGACAAAATTGCAGAAGATACCTCAGATTCAAAGCTGGAACAATGCACTACCAATTCTCTGCACTGCCATTTGGCTTATCTACTGTGCCCAGGGTCTTCACAAAGTGCCTGGCACCAGTAATTGCATTTTGCAGACAAAAAGGAATTCAAATATATCCATACCTGGACGACTGCCTCATTCAAGCAGAGACAAAGGACATTCTTCTACAGCATCTGGCATTTGTAAAAAGGTTGCTAATTTCTCTATGGTACATAGTAAACGAAAAGAAGTCAAAACTAATGCCCTCGCAACAGATTATATTCCTGGGTGCCAGCTTAAATACAACGGCCCAGATGGCTTACCTCACGCCAGACAAACAAGTTCAACTAACTCAATATTTTCAGTTACTAGCAAAAATGTCCCATCTCCCTGCAAGAAAAATTCTGCAGGCCCTGGGATTCATGGCATCCTGCATACTACTAATACCATATGCCAGACTGCATATGAGGAAATTACAATGGTACCTAAAAAGTGTTTGGACTCAACACTCTCACAGTTTAGAAGCAGTAATACCAATGATTCCCTGCCTACAACAGGAGTTTCGATGGTGGGCACAGGCATGTCACCTAAACAAGGGCCAGCCTTTTACCCAACCCACAGCCAGGCAAACTCTAACAACAGATGCTTCGGATTACGCCTGGGGAGCACACATGGCAGGAAAATGCAGTCAGGGCAAGTGGACCACAGACCAGATGCATCTTCACATCCATCAAAAAGAGATGTTGGCTGTTCAAAATGCCCTAACAGCTTTCAAGGACCTTCTACATCCAGGACAATTATTGCTAAAGATAGACAACAGCACAGTAATGTGGTACATAAACAAACAAGGGGGCACTCATTCTTATCCCCTATGCAGGCAAGCCATGACCTTGTGGAACACAGCTCTAACGTATCAAGTTCACCTGCAAGCACAATTCCTGCCAGGAAAGAAAAATACTCTGGCAGACAATCTAAGCAGAAATGTCATGAACCCTCACGAATGGAAACTGAATCCACAAATCTTCAGCATGGTAACGCAAAAATGGGAATGCCCAGACATAGATCTTTTTGCCCCCCCACTGAATTGCCAACTACAAAAATTCTGCACAAGGACTTATCACAAACAAGCATGGAAAGTGGATGCTCATTTGTTCAGCTGGAAAAGCCTAAAAGTTTATGCCTTCCCGCCACTGCCTCTCCTTTCAAAGGTACTCCTAAAAGCCAGACAAGAAAAACTACAGATGATACTGATTGCTCCAGACTGGCCATGCCAGCACTGGTACCCTATCATAAGGAACTTGGCTCAAGGCCCACCATGGATTTTGCCTCAAATTCCATACCTTCGGACTCAACAAAACAATCAGATTCTGCACGGTCAGCTCAAAACCCTAAACCTGGCTGCATGGCAGATGCATTAGTCAAACAGGCAACACCTCTCTCTAAAGCTGTTATGGATGTCATTCTGGAAGCCAGGAGGCCTAGCACCAGGAAAGCTTACTCAGAAAAATGGAAGAGATTCTGCGCCTGGAACCAGGCTCAAAGCCTTGACCCTCTTGTTCCAAACATTCCTCAGATTTTACAATACTTTCCTGAGATGCTGGACAGAGGCCTATCCTTCTCATCAATTAAGATCCACGCCTCTGCCATTTCAGCACATTACAACACGGATCCTTCTTTATTCTCTCATCCCTTGCTAAAGCAGTACCTCAGAGGGGCTAAAAACATAAGACTGCCCTGGAGAGCACCAACACCAACTTGGGACCTCAATTTCATTTTGGAAAAACTGATCCTACCACCCTTTGAGCCAGCCAATACAGCCGATTTAAAATTTTTATCATGGAAAACAGCTCTGCTCCTGGCAGTAACTTCAGCACGAAGAGTCTCAGAGCTACAGAGCTGCAGGCATTAATGGCAGTGGAACCTTTTATAATTTTTCATCAGGACAGGGTATCTTTAAGGACAAACCCTACCTTTATGCCAAAGCTGATATCTAGTGTGGCTCTTAATCAAACCATCCATTTGCCAACTTTTTATCCAAACCCCCAGAATAAAGGGGAGAAACTTCTGCATTCTTTGGACATACACAAGCAGCTACGCTTCTACTTGGACAAAACAAAAGCTTTCAGGAAAACTGAGCAACTGTTTGTAGCATATGCTGCAGGATCACAGGGCAAGGCTATCTCAAAGCAGACTATATCCAAACGGATGACTGCAGCAGTGTAACACGATGAACGTAGTACAGTTTTGTACCTACCATAAATGTAGATGTTCAAGTGTTCACACTGCTGCAGTCCAGGTTACCCTCCCTCTATCCCCTCTGAACTAGCTGGACTTATCTATACCTTTCTACCCTATACAACCTTGTGGTGTATTTGCTTGTAACTGACGGTATTGTTTTTATTTTATATATATTTTTTTGATTAGCAATATGTATTGCCTACCTACTTGGGGGCACCTGACATCTGGGGCAAGAAAAATTGAAGAAAAATGGCGTCAGGTGCATCTTATATACCCCTGGCGCACTGACATCAGGGAAGAAGTGACAGCAACCGACGCCGGACCTAGACTTTGGAACTCTAGCCGACTACGAGACCGCCTGACGGCAGGATAACCCAAGTGTAATGACTGCAGCAGTGTGAACACTCGAACATCTACATTTATGGTAGGTACAAAACTGTACTTTCTGTACACACCTTCACCAAACATTACCACCTGCCTCTCTTTTCCAAATCCAAGGTGTGTTTTGCAACAGCAGTCCTGAAAGGCATACTAGCCAGTCCCAACTCTTCGTGACTGCCTCCACCTTTCTTCAGCTTTAGGAATCTACTTGTGTGTGATGACTGCAACAGTGAAACATGAAGAACATAGTACAGTTGTGTACACTTACCATAAATGTAGATGTTCGAGTGTATTCACTGTTACAGTCTTGGTTTCCCTCCCTCCAGCTCCTTTTCTCTCTCTTTCTCCTCTCTATGGCTATTACTCACCCCTTTCAGGGGTATCGGTATTTACTTTTTACTGGTAGAGTTTTCCCCACCATAACTTAGCTCCCTATTTGGGGGAGTTCCTGAGTTTGGGGAAAGAAAAACTGATATAATGGCGTTGGCTGCCTGTTTTTATACCCCTAACGACCTGATGTCAGTCCTGGAGTGACAGCAACCGGCACAGAAATACTAAGTCTCTGGTATTCAGGCCGACTGAGAGCTACCTGCAGGCAGATAACCCAAGTGTGATGACTGCAACAGTGAATACACTTGAACATATACATTTATGGTAAGTGTACACAACTGTACTTTCCTGCAGAACAGATAGGCCAAGGCTTCTACTCCAGACTTTTTCTGGTGCCCAGAAAAGAGGGCACCAGGGGCCCCACCCTCAATCTATCCATTCTAAACAACTTCCCTGTGATCCCAAAAATCAAAATTCTCACCCTCCAGCAGCTGCTACCCATGCTCTCCAAGGATGCTTGGCTAGCCACCCTAGATTTAAAAGAGGCCTACCTCCACATTCCTATCAGGGAATCGCAGAGGAAATATCTCCACTTCAGGGCAGGATCTCAACACTTTCAGTTCTCTGCACTTCCCTTTGACTTATCTACTGCTCCCAGAATTTTCGCAAAATGTCTGTCTCCGGCCATTGCCTTTTGCAGACAAAGAAATATTCAAATTTACCCATACTTAGATGACTGCTTTATTCAGGTAGACAGCCAGGAAAAGCTGCTCAAGCACCTGGCCTTTGTAAAGACCCCACTAACCTCCCTAGGGTACACAATCAATGAAAAGAAATACAAACAGGTGCCCACCCAAAGGATAATCTTCCTGGGAGCAAGTCTGGACACAGCATCCCAGATGGCATTCCTTACACCAGAGAAACAAATTTTACTGACAGCCTACTTCTCTCAACTGGCCACCAGGCCCCAGCTATCTGCAAGGAAGATCCTGCAAACTCTGGGGTTCATGGCATCTTGCATACTACTCATTCCATATGCCAGACTGCATATAAGGAAACTTCAGTGGTACCTAAAAAGCCTTTGGTGTCAACACTCTCAAGACCTGGAAACTCAACAGCATGCTCCTACTACAATGGACTGCCCTTCTCCCCACTCCCCCGCCGCCCAGACCCTCACCACAGATGCATCAGACTACACTTGAGGTGCACACATGGACGGCAGGTGCATACAGGGCTTGTGGAGCTCGCAGCAAATTCCCCTGCACATCAATCAAAAAGAGATGATGGCTGTGCAGCACACCTTGATAGCTTTCAAACCCCTTCTCTCTCCAGGGGTTCTCCTGATCAAAACAGACAAATACCACTGTGATTTGGTACATCAACAAGCAGGGAGGAAGTCACTCCTATCCTCTATGCAGGCTGGCCATGACCCTTTGGCTCACAATCTCTTCCATGCAACTACACCTGTTAGCACAATTCCTACCAGGCTCTTTCAACTCCCTGGCAGACCAATTAAGCAAAAACCTTCTGGACTCACACGAGTGGCAGCTCAACAGAAGTACCTTCTCCCTAATAACTCAGAAATGGGTAACTCTTAAGGTTGACCTCTTTGCCTCCCACACCAACCATCCACTCAGCAAATTCTGCACTGTGGAGCATCACTGCATTGCTTGGAAAGTGGATGCCCTGTCCTTCCCCTGGGTCAATCTCTCGGTCTATACCTTTCCTCCCTTACCTCTCATCCCCAGGGTACCACTCAGAATAAGGGAGGAAAAGCTAAGGACCATTCTTATAGCACCAGACTGGCCCCGACAACACTGGTACCCTTTGCTGCACAGCCTGTCCCCACTGCCTCCATGGCATCTTACTCAGATTCCAAACTCCTGACCCAGAGGGAAGGGGAATTTATCCATCCCCAACTGCAGACACTCAATTTGGCAGCTTGGCTTACTCCCTAACTCCGAACCAATCTGCCATCCTCAGTAAACTGGTTCTAGATGTTATCTGTGAGGCCAGATGTCCTAGCACCAGAAAGTCTTATGCAGATAAAGGGAAAAAGTTCTGCACCTGGATCCAGGCTAAGGGGGCCAATACGGCACAGCCCTCCATCCCTTTGATCCTGGATTACTTAGCTGACCTACTACACAGTGGTCTGTCTTTCTCCTCTAAAAAAATTCATGCTTGTGCTATTTCTGCTCATTTTCCCACTGAGCAGTCCCTTGTCTCACACCCTTTGATCAAACAGTTCGTCAGAGGGGCTAGCAACTTAAAGCCCCCCAGAAGGGCACCAACACCAGCTTGGGACCTTAACTTTGTCTTGGAAAAGCTCACTCTGCCTCCTTTCGAACCAGCTTCTTCTGCAGAGCTAAAATTTCTCTCCTGGAAGACAGCATTCCTTCTGGCCATCACTTCAGCCAGAAGAGTCTCTAAGCTGCAATCACTCATGGCTGTAGAACCCTTCATCATCTTCCATGCAGACAGGGTATCCCTCAGAACTACATCCTTCATGCCCAAGGTGGTGTCCAATGTGGCTCTCAACCAATCCATTCATTTACCCACCTTCCTTCCTAATCCCCAGAACAAGGGGGAAAAGATTCTTCACTCTCTAGATGTGCACAGACAGCTCAGATTCTATTTGGACAGGACTAAATCCTTCAGAAAGTCTGATCAATTGCTGGTTAGCTTTGCTACAGGCGCAGAAGGCAAAGCCATTTCCAAGCAAACCATTTCCAAATGGATAGCACACTGCATCCATTTCTGCTACATATAGCATGGAAAGCCTCCCCCCAAGGGGGTCAGGACACACTCCACCAGAGCAGCCTCCACCTCTGCAGCTTTCGTCAGAGAAGTCCCACCAGGGACATCCTGGAGGCTGCCACCTGGACATCTGTTCACACTTTTAACAAGAATTACTACCTGCCTCTCTTTTCCAAATCCAGGGCAGGGTTTGCCTCTGCAGTCTTGCAGGTCATCTTAGCCAGCCCCTAGTTTCCTTGACTGCCTCCACCCCATTTCTTCAGCTTTGGGAATCTACCCAAATGTGATGACTGCAACAGTGAAACACGAAGAACATAGTACAGTTGTGCACACTTACAAAAATGTAGATGTTCAAGTGTATTCACTGTTGCAGTCCTGGTTTCCCTCCCTCCATCACCCTTTTTTCTCTTTCTCCTTTTGTTACCATTCTTCCTTATTGTTCTCCTTTCCTTACAAGGGACATATTGGTATTTATTTTCCACTGGTGGTGTTCTTCCACCAGAACCTGGCCTCCTAGTTTGGTGGTTACTGACAGGTTAGGGCAAGAAAAACTGATGTAATGGCATCGGCTGCCTTACTTTGTTCTACTGACAACCTGACGTCAGTCCTCAAGCGACAGCAACCGGTGCAGAAATACTAAGTCTCTGGTATTCGGGCTGGCCGAGAGCCACCCTGGCAGGGATAACCCAAATGTGATGACTGCAACAGTGAATACACTCGGAACATCTACATTTATGGTAAGTGTACACAACTGTCCTTTAATTTCCAGAGTACTGCTTTGCACTTGGCTGATGCACCTACAGTTTTGCTTGCTCACATATGACTGGCTTTTATGGCAGAAGGGGCTTGCACTACAGTTTTTTGACTCTTTTGAGCTAGCATTTTACTTGCACCAAATAGGTTGGTGTGTATTTCTCCATGTTATAAAGTGTTTCTTTGATTCGTTTTCTGCCTTCTCATCTTTTTTAACATACACTCATGTTCCACTTTCTCATTATTTTTCATTGTGTTGTTCCATATTTTTTTTGTCATGCCCCATTTCCTTTTCAGACATCTGGTTGTTTAACTCCATTTTGTGATATAGCTTACTACAGCTGAAACAGACCCATAGTGCCATGCATAATTATTCAATTTGTGCTGCCTGTTAATGATGCTGTGTCACACATGTGCCAGACTGTGCAGTGTGGACTTAATCCAGAAACTTCTAACAGATAAGATGCAGTTATGGGTGCAGTTACTTGTTAATTAAAGTTGCAGTATATTTGTCTTCTAGTATAGTTTATAGCCCCAAGTTATGACTTTTCATCAGTGCTGCCTTTGCTGGGGTTGTTGGGGTTGTTGTGGTCTGTCTTTTCTATTAGATCTGTCATTTTAAATATCCCCTTTAAAATGTATCTATGGAGCAGTTGTGTTGTTTTAGGCTGCCCTATGTCACTTTGCTATCCAGGTAATAAACCAGGGGTTGTTTTAATTTGGTCTTTTACTTTTCCACTGCTGTGATAACCGGATATAGTCTTCAGTTCTCATCCTTCACCTGTTTCTACTCATATGCTACCTGAGGAGGCTTGAGTAGAGTATATGTCCTTCATTCTGTAGGTGGAGTTTATTTCCCTGTTTCCTTTCCCCTGTGCACCCCAACACTTATTGGGTTGTCATTATCTAGAGATGTGGATGTCAGCAGCCTTAAGCTGCAAAGCTAATGTTTTGCACAGCTTACCCCAGGCTTATATGTGTGTTACTGGAACAGTGATGGATCTTCTTCTTGGAAGATGCATGCCGGATTATTTCCTCCTGTGAGACACCCCTTTGAAATCACAGCTGCGGTCCAACCTGGAGTATGAGAGAGACAGGATATACAGCCTATATGTATTCAGGATCAGAGGCGGCCATTTTGTAGGTAAGCCATAGATCCTTCTGCCTGAGTTAAAAGGTAGCTGTGGCAGATTTTAAAGGTCACGGCACTTGCCAAAAAATGCAGACTGAGAATTCAATGTTTATTAAAAAAAAAACATAAAACCCTTAGAAATGAACATATGCATTTTTTTGAAAACATTTTCAATATTTACAGTATTTACAAAAGTGTTTTTAGGAAAAATAACTTCATACTTTCATCCTCCCTAATCCTTATGCAAAAGTTAACATTTTGATTTTACAATTGTTCCCATATTGTCCCACTTGCAAGACATCAGCATATCTTCCTTTCCAGCTATGCCTTAAACAACAGTTTTCCTATTAAACTTGTCTACCTCATTTTCTGAATTATCCTTCATAATATGCATAAATGATCATGTCCATGGTCTACTGTCTCTGTTTTTGATTAAAAAAAAAAAAAAAAAAATTCTTCAATACCAAGTCTCAATCCTGTGTATTCTGTTGCATTCTCAAGAAACAAGTTGAACAGACTGCTCAGAATTACATCCTTGGACTAAATGACTTATTTGTATTTTATCATAGTATTGTCTGGCAGTTTTTATAAAGAAAGTTGCAACATGAAGTTGCCCCCTCCAATTGCAATTCACATCTTAGTCTTTTTATACTTGCTTGTAATGCATTTAGCTTTTCTTTCTCAAAACTTTGCTATCCATTTGCTTAGTAAAAGTATATTTCATTGTATGTTGTATTTCCCTGCTACTTCCTGAATTTGTTATTTCCATACTTTGTCCCCTAGTATTCAAACCAAAATATGTCCTAATCTATTTTTCTATTTGCTTGTATTAATGTTTCCCAGCCATTTTATACCTTTCTCATAGTATAGTTCATAGCAAATAAGCAATCGTCCTTAATTGTGACAGTCTTACAGCACTGTTAAGAGTTGGGTTCATCAATTCCAATCCCTCAGATTGTTCTTTGTTGTTCAAAGTTTCTCCTGTTTTAAAAACATCCAAACCAGCTGCCATGAAAATCATGTTAAAATGTAATAATAAGAAGCTTCCGACTCTCCGTAACAAATTTTTTTTTTTAATTTAACAAAAAAAACAAAAGAAAACAAACAGAAGGTAAGCGTCACAGAGCTTCATCAGACAATTTGAATGTACACATCAGAAAATTTATAGGGAGGCTCAGCCAATAGACAAATACATTGAATTAATCAATTAAAGTGGAAGAAGAACTCTACAAAATTCTTATGTCATATGGATAACCAGTTGGGGTAATGACCTCTAAGTTTAAGTATAGCTAGATAAATTAAGCAAAGTGGCTCTAAATCTAGGTGTAAAAAAAAGTCAAGTTCGGATGCACAAAAATTCTTGCTTTTGGTTATGAACTGTCACTAGTGCTTCACTGGCTTCAACACACTCCAAATCAAAAAAGCAAACAATGCAGCCAGCATCAAGAAATTTCACGGAGCAATCAGCAAAAACAATGGTCTTTCCTTTGTCCCTATACGAGTATATATATTATATTGCATATTCTTTTGACTTTTGCAGTTAGTTTGAGTTAGCTTGCTTTTTAATAAATACGTAAACCTCCCTCTTTAAATGCTGCTAGTGCTCCCATATAAAAAGAAAAGTTCCTTCACACCGTCAGACTTTTAAATGTGCTTTCTTAAATATTCAAAAATATGAATTCACTACAAATTTTGAGAAGAAATGATACAAATTTTACTACATTTACTTTTATGAAGGAGGACAAGGCTTTATTTAATATGATTGACTATTTATGTTTAATGAATACTATGTTTGAAGAATGATATATTGAATATTGAATTGAATGTTTCAAGTCTAATATTATTATTTTAATATATCGAATATGATTCATATTATGACATGTTAATGTGTTGCCAGATACCTAACACCTTATATGTCTTTATCACTTGTGACACCCGGTGGTACCCATTATTAAAGGACTACCAAAACCATATTAAGCGACTACCACCAATCACCAGATTGTTAGAGTCATGTGCCAATGGGGCAGTGAATGGCCAAATGGGTCACTCCTAACGAAAAGACTTTCCTAGAGAAATAGCTTAGACCTCTTATTAGTATATACCAGCTCATAGATTATTTACAGTCTTTGGAATTTGAATTTATTTGAATTTATACAGGATAATTTATAATGGATGAAATGTTTTTTTATACCTCAATCCCGAATTTGTTCAATTATGAATGATGCCGTGATATACTCTACAACCATCCAGCTTTGAAACAAAGGGAACAAATTATGTTAACTATGTCATATATTGTATTGTGTTACAATGTGTGTTTGCCTTCAGACAAACTTATCCCTTATCTGTGGTGTGTGTATGGCCATCCCCATACAAACATAATAACATATGCAAACCTAGTTGTACACCACTGGGAGTTGAACAATGTGACAGTGTTTTCACGCAAGTTCTTTTAACAAATTCCTGTTTGTTTTTTGATTTTGTGATTTTGATTTGATGGTTTACAAAGAATTTATGATTTTAAAAACTTATTTAGAAAACTACTACTACTTTTTGAGGTTACTTTTTGAAGTTCAGTATTCATCAGTTACTTTTCAGTTAACTTTTATAAATATTAGGTAGGAGATTAATAACCACATCGTTGTAAAAATAAAAACAGGAGAGGAGATATTTACACACAGGACAGCATCCTTGTCATAGCCTTTAAAGGTATTTTTTAAAAAGTCAATTTATTAGTTTATTAAAATTAATAAGTAAGAATGAATAAAACAGAGAGGCTTTAAACAAAAACATAGATAAAAACAAAATGATGAATGTAAAGAGTTTATAGTTTGACTTCAGAGAAGGAAGTTTTGCCTTTTATTTCTTTGGACTCTCTGACTTCAAATGAATTTCAGAGCTTTTTAGGCTCTAATGTTCCTTATAAAACACATCTATAATAATAAAGTTTTCCTTACTGATAGAGTTTCTTTCATGACGACATGAACATCATGACAATAACATTCAGAAAAATAGAGTAGTCATGTTGGATGAATGATGATGAAAATACTAACTAAAAAGGCAACTCTCCTCTCTCACATAGTCTAGGAAAAAAAAAAAAAAAAAATCCTTATTAGATATGCGATAAGCCAAGACTATTATACAATAAGCATTAATGAATATTTCCTGGGATATATCCCATGTCACATTGTAATTATTGCAAGTTCATATCAACAACCCAAGATGATATTATTTATGTAGAGACAGTTACTTTTGCTAGCTGTTTCCAGTAATATATATTCATTAACATTTGTCTATTTATGAGTTCTGAATTGCATATAACTGCTTCTATGATACATGGCGTTGATTTTTTGATACACTGGTTATCCATATGACATAAGAATTTTTAAAAAATTTTTAATATTCTATTTTTACTATTTTTATCTTTACACTTTTATATTGATTTAATAAGAAGCTATAATGCCCTTTTGACCTACATATGTGGTTAATTGATTCAAATGTATTGTCTATTGGCTGAGCCTCCCTATAATTTAAATTCTGTTACTACTATATTCAAATTGTCTGAGTCTGATGATAGCGTAGCAAAGCGCTTACCTTCTGTTTGTTTTTATAAATAAAAAGTAAAATTTTGTTACGTGGAGAGTCGGAAGTTTCTTGCTATACATTTCTCCTGTTTTATCAGTTTTAATTGTGAATCTCAGAACCCACAAATATGGTCTGTTTATTTTTTTCAAAACTTTCTTGAAAAAGAATTACTGTATAATAATTCGTAATTCCCCGTAACATGGCATTGATTATGTAACTTTCTTTTTAAAAGATATGTGAAAAAGGTTTCCAGACTTCTAATGCTTTTACTTTTTCCCCAAGTGCTCCTTGCATCCTTTAAAGATAATGCCCAAATTTTCAGACCTAATTCCTCATACCCTTGTTCGTGTGTATGTGTATTTTATGTGTGTGTGTGTGTGTGTGTGTGTATATATATATATATATATATATATATATATATATATATATATATAAAAATGAAGCTTCCGAACTGACTTACTAAAAAACTTCAATAAATGGAGGCTGACACCAAGCTCAAACTGTTACTGAGCGCTTTTGTTCGATTTATTGTTTATACACGAACTTCATCAGAGTGTTTGAATGCATTGCTACAGAGCACTGGTTGTTAAATAAGAAACAAATGTAAAAACATGGTGATAATTACTTAAAATTCATTGGTGGTAACATGTAAGGCATTGTTAGGTGAAAGTACACAGATATCATTGGTTGCTTAACTATTCGAATGCCTAGGTGACAAATTCACAGAAATCATTGGTTGTTTGGCTTGCACTTTTGACCAATGGAGGAAAGCCTTAATGGTGAAAGGTGATTAGTTGAGTGGGTGGGGTAGGAGAGCCAACCAGGTGATTTACTTGTCGTCCAATGAGCGAGAGGTGGGTGGTGCTTGTTTAGTGCAGGCTACCCATACCATTTTAGAGCGCATTTGATGGTCAGGTTTTCGTTGAGCCCCGGGTGCATGTCTGCTTGTAGAAGCAGCTGCCATCTCAGCTCTTTAAGCTCAAGGAGCGTGTTGTAGTCACTGAAGAAGGGTTGGATTTGTTCAAGAATTAAAAAATAAAATTTGGAGAAGTTGCAGCATGTTGTGCTGTGCCTACCTAGGGCATTGTGTTGGTCAGCAGACAGAATAGCTGCGAGATGCTCTTTGATTCTGTCCGAGAATCTTCTAATGGTTTTGCCAATGTAGAAGCTGGGGCACTTGTAGTAGACCGCATACACCACCAGGGAGGAGTGGCAGTCTTGCCCCTTGATGTGTACTGTATAGTTGCTGTGCTGGAAGGAGTACCTATTGCCCATGTGGATGTAAGGGAAGACTGCACATCTACCGCAAGGGTGTAGTCCTGTGGGTATGGGATTGGTGGTGGTGGGGCTGGGTTGAGCATGGTGAGAGTTATCGTTTTCGAACACGGATTTGAGCGTTTCAGTTTTTTTGTAGGTGAAGTTGGGTTCAGTGCCCAAGATATCTCTCATGGCTCGGTTGGCTCTGATAATGTTCCAATTCCTGCCTATGATGTTCCGAATGGGAGTCATATCATGGCTGATAGGAATTGGGAAGCTGCTGGTTCTGTCCGTGGCAGCATTGATGGTTTTGGCGGTGAAACCGTGTGTGAGGATAGGTTGGTGCCTATCCCTTCTGTGGGCTGCAACCTCGTGAAACACTTCGGTGATGAGGTTGACTGGGTAGTTTTTGAGGGTAAACATGTGGGCTAGGAATTTACTCTCTTGGTAGAAAGTGCTGTCCTCTGAGATCAGATGGGACATGTGGATAAATTGACCCTTGAGCACATTTTTCTTCATGAAGAAAGGGTGCTGGCTCCTAAAATCAAGGAAATTGTTCCTGTAAGTCCCTTTACCATCCAACGGGACCCTCAGCTCCAGTGTGTTCCGCAAAGGAACTTACAGGAACAAAAAACATGTTTGAGTATAATGAAAATGCACATGGCCTTTCAAATAGAGCTAAATGTAACACAAAATGTGGAAAGTGCAATTATTGTTGCCACATTTTTGAAACAGGAGAGCAGTTTAAATTGAATAAAAACAATTCTATCACTATAAAATGACACTACAATTGTAGTAGTGTTAATGTGGTTTATTTAGCTAAATGTCAAAAATGCTTGGCATTTTATGTAGGAAAGACCTGCAGAACATTCAAGACACATATCAGTGAACATCTTTATGACATAAAGAAAAGAAAAATTAGTAACGCTTTATTTAGACATATTAAAGACAATGGGACACACTCATTTAAGTTTTTGGCTATTGATCATATAGTAAAGGATCCTCAGGGTAAAATAGTAGATTTACACTTGGATGCAAGTGAATTGAGATGGCAGTTAAGGTTGGATGCCACCCAATTTCCTGGATTAAAGGAGACAGTTAATGTTGTTGTATCTTTCGGCTTTTTCCCGGTTAGGGGTCGCCACAGCGGAACTCCGGTCCACTAATGATTGGCAGCAGATTTTTACGTACCGAGTTGCCAGCCCTGACGTACAACCTTCAACGAAGGTATGCCCATTCACGCATGTCTTCACACAGAAGACGCTTTAGCTGAGAATCGAACAGGACAACGTCTGACAGTTAATATTGCATGTATTTTAAAATTAAAACAAATTATGGGCTAGATGGTTTGAAGTTCCCTTATAAGCCATAATTTAATATGAGATTAATTTAATATGAGATGTGTTTTAAGTGTTTCATAATGTCAAACACAATATGAGTGAGTTTTATTTATTTATTTACTTATTTATTAATAAATTATGTAGTGTGTTTTTAAGGTGTAATTAAGTAATTCATGTGACATCATTAAGCAAGGGTATTTAAGGGCTGGGTTTATAACGAAATTTGTTCTGATGAAGTCTCTTGAGGGAGAAGAAAGCGCTGAACCATTACCAATAAAGTTTGGCATTTATTTACAACTCCTTTTGTCTCACCTGTTTTGGTGCTGTGAGCTGTTGTGGTTTGAAGGTTCTGAAGTTTCAGTTTGTGGTGGTGTTAGCTTCCCAATTCCTATCAGCCGTGATATGACTCCCATTCGGAACATCACAGGCAGGAATTGGTACATTGTCAGAGCCAACCGAGCCATGAGAGATATCTTGGGCACTGAACCCAGCTTCACCTACAAAAAAACTAAAATGCTCAAATCCGCATTCAAAAACAATAACTCTCACCACACTCAACCCAGCCCCACCACTGCCAACACCAGACCCACAGGACTACACCCTTGCGGTAGATGTGTAGTTTTCCCTTACATCCACACGGGGCAACAGGTACACCTTCCAGCACAACAACTATACAGTACACATCAAGGGGCAAGACTGCCACTCCTCCCTGGTGGTCTGTGTGGCCCACTGCGACATGTGCCCCAGTTTCTACATTGGCAAAACCATTAGAAGATTCTCAGACAGAATCAAAGAGCACCTCGCAGCTATTCGGTCTGCTGACCAATGCAATGCCCTAGGTAGGCACAGCACAACATGCTGCAACTTCTCCAAACTTTATTTTTTAATTCTTGAACAAATCCAACCCTTCGGCGACTACGACACGCTCCTTGAGCTTAAAGAGCTGAAATGGCAGCTGCTTCTACAAGCAGACACGCACCCAGGGCTCACTGAAAACCTTAATGTCAAATGCGCTCTAAAATGATATGGGTAGCCTGCACTAAACAAGCACCACCCACCTTTCTATCATTGGACGACAAGTAAATCACTTGGTTGGCTCCCCTACACCACCCACTCAACCAATCGCCTTTCACCATTAAGGCTTTCCTCCATTGGTCAAAAGCGCAAGCCAAACAACCAAGGATTTCTGTGAATTTGTCACTTAGGCTTTCGAATAGTTAAGCAACCAATGATATCTGTGTACTTTCACCTAACAATGCCTTACATGTTGCCACCAATGAATTTTAACTAATTATCACCATGTTTTTACATTTGTTTCTTATTTAACAACCAGTGCTCTGTAGCAATGCATTCAAACACTCTTATGAAGTTCGTGTACAAACAATCGAATGAAAGCGCTCAGTAACAGTTTATGCCTGGTGTCAGCCTCCATTTATTGAAGTTTTTAGTTTTTTAGTAAGGCAGTTCGGAAGCTTTGTTTTTTTTTAATAGTTTTAATAGTTTTTTAGTCCTCCTCTCTCGATCGGTGCAAGTTTACTATATCTATATATGTATATATATGTGTATATATATATATATATATATATATATATATCAATCCCCTTTTTTGACATTTTTCTACATGGAGTGGGGTATCATGTTAACAGTCTCATTCTCTCTCGATTCAGTGCCACACTCCTGCCTGACTGTTACAGATTTTCTCTCACACAGTCCACCTACCTCTTTGCTGGATGTCCTCGTTTCCTCTTACTGCCTTCTTGTTTGCCACAGATCATCTTCACCAGATTGTCTTCTGCTTTCTGCACATGTCTCTGAACCACCATAATCTGTTTTCTTTGATCTTTTCTGCAATTGGAGCTACCTTGACTTCTGCTCTTATGTCTTCATTTCTTCATCTATCCCACAGTGTATGTGCATTCTACCACCTTTCTCAGGCACTTAATTTCCATCACCTCTAGCTTCATCATCTGCTCTACTTTTGCTGCCCAGGTTTCTGTACCGTACAGTAGTACTTGTCACACCACTGTCTTGTACACCTTACTTTTCAGCTTTTTTGGCATTCTTGTCATAGACTACACCTGAGAGACTATCCAGTGGGCTGCAGCCCCTCTGATTCTAGCGTTGACTTCTTCATTTAGACTTCCTTTCTCCTCCACCACCCCCTCCCAGATACTTGAAGATATTAACCTGTTCCACTATCTTACATTCTATCACAATTCTCAGCTTCTTCTGATTTCCCCAATTTGCTGCTATTACCACTGTCTTGTCTGTGTTTAGTTTCATCCCATGCATCTTCAGTTTTGCATTCCATTCCCCCTTGTGATGTCCACACTCTGAGCCAGTAATAAAGGAGCCTGAATCCTCACCACTGACACTGAAGAGGGATTTTCACTTGGAACAAAAATGGATACACCCAGAATTTACAGCTGCAGATGTTCTTCATGTTTCACTGTTGCAGTCATTACATTTGGGGTAATCTGCTGGCAGGTTGCCCTCAGTCGGCCTGATTAACAAAGTCTTGGGTCCTGCGTCAGTTGCTGTCCTTTCTTCCTTGACATCAGGTCGTCAGGGGTATAAAACATGCAGCCGATGCCATTTTTATCTGTCTTTCATGCTGCACGGTGCCCGAAGCAGAAGCAGTTCGCAAGTGCCAGTCGGCTGACTCCTGAAATTTTCATTTTCGAGTTTCAGAACCGAAGTCTTCAACCTAAAGCTAAGTACCCCGTTGGGGAAACTTTTTCTTGCGCCTTACCGAAGTCAGTAAAAGTTAGTTATTGTATTACTTGTGGGAAGCAAATACCTCATAAGGATTTTCATTTGTACTGTATTCCTTGGCTAGGCCCTGACTACAACGTGCCTTGCTGTCGGTTTTGTGCTAAATTTAACCAACGCACTATTAAGCGTCGGTATATTTTTGCATCTAAATATTTTGGCTCAAGATTTAACTATCCAGAAATGTCGTTGGTTAGCAATCCGACTACCGGAATACACAAAAAACGCAAAGAAAAAGACAGAGACAGACCGTCGAGGTCTAAAACCGACGACGAAGCTTCTTCTAAGCCAGTCGCCGGTACTCAGTGAGGTGCTTTCACAGCCCCTGATACCTGCTACTTTTGATTCGCAGGCCTCTACTGAGACCCATTCGGAGTCCGGTATGCCACCAGACACTTTAAGTATTGAACCCGCGGATGTCTCTACCTTAGATGGGTCCAGAGCCGCTGAGCAAGCACCGGCTTCTGAGGGTGTTTTCAAGCCGAAAGATTTGCATATTAAACCGACGCCATCTTCAAAACCTAGGCCAAAATCAACTTCTTTGTCTAAAAAACCAACGCTTAGGCCACGTGCACAGGCCCCTATGCCTAAAAAACAAATTATCAAAATGGCTGACGATTTAATTACCTTGATCAGGGGTTCCTAACCCCCTCCTGCTAAGAGGCCTAGGCAAGACACTGATTATGAATCTTCAGATCAGGTTTCCATTTATTCTGATTCCTCTTCTGATCAGGAATCATCTATTCCACCTTATGAGGACTCTGATGCAGAAGAATCCATCCATTTTGCTTCTCCTTCTGAGGATTTTTCTTTTGGAGAAACTTTGCATACCTTAAGGGAACATTTTCATTGGGAGAGTCAAGATTTTAACAAGTATCACGCCAAACTAGTAAACTAAAAACACAGAATATATCCAACAGTTAAAGCTAACCACGATTTAGAGTAGCCTGCTTATTAAAAGAGTTAAGCGCTTTTCGTTGTCGTGAAAAGGGTAACTTCTTCAGATTCAAACAGAGGCATTAATTACAAGTTTAACTAAGTAAGAAGTCATATCACATGACAACTGTCAGCTGACATGTTACACCATCAAAAAAACGTAAAAACTAATGGCAATGTGATTTCATTGAAACACTAACAACAAATTGTAAATCAGAACATACTGTCCCCTCTCCAGTTAAACTCTCTAATACGAATAAAAAATATTATGAAAACGGTCCGGTAACCATGTACACGGAGTCAGGATTTTTCAGAATCTAAAAAGAGGCTTAAGGATTTCCTTCTTTCTTAGCATAGACCTTTGGCTGTACCTCCTGTTCTAGACATTGATGATGTTTTCTCAGAATCCAGCATGGCTCCTGATTCCCTGCCTCCGGCTCCTAGTAAGCCAGACTGATATTACAGGGTTCCTGACTCCCACAAATTCCTTTTTAAAAACCCTACTGCTGACCCTGAAACCATTTCTCAGGGTCCCAAGGGTGTTAAGGCTTCTACTGCTAAAAATCCTACCCCTTCTGATAGAGACTCCAGGGCGCTGGATAGATGGGGTAAGAAGGTTTACACGTCTGCAACCTTGGCAATCAGGGCTTTAAACTGTCAATTTCATATGCTTAAATATCAGCAACATGTCATGGCCTTACTTAAACAGAAAATTATGTTGATTTCTGACTGTGTGGAAAATAGAGTTACAGGATTTATTGCATTCAGCTGAACAAGCTGGGAAGCATACTTTGCAATGTGGTTTTGATTCCTTGGAGGCCTGTTGCAGGGCCGCTGTAACTGGATCTGTGATAAGAAGGCATGCTTGGCTCAAGGAGCAAAATATGCCTGATCATGTTAAAGCAAAATTGTTGGATGCTCCTTTACAACAGGACAGTCTATTTGGTAATAAGGCAGAAGAAGTTTTGAAAAAGATGGAAGACAAAGCTAAATCTATGCAAACTGTAAAAGATTTCCTACAAGTGCAGCCACCCAGGTTCAGTAGGCACTGGCCTAGTAAGAATTGATCCTTTCCAGTACCCACCAGAGCTGCTCAGGTCAAACCCAGACACTCCAGAGGCTCCAGGTTTCAGTCACAAGGAACTTACAGAACAAAACAATGGGGTGCCTCCACCTCCAAATCTGGAAGTAGCAAGGCACCTCCCTATGGTAAACAGTCTCAGTGACTTTCCTCTGCCATCTCCAAGCACTTATCTTTTGGCAGCCCCTTTGGGGGGAAAACTAGCACTTCATGCACAAAATTGGCATCTAATTACCCAGGACAAGTGGGTTTTAAATATAGTATCCCAGGGGGTACAGATTTCATTTCCACATGTTGCCAATCCCAAATGGATGGCCAGATCTGCCTCCAAGTCAGTGGGCAGAGGCCCAGAAGCAAGTTTATGTTCCTCATGAATATGGGAGCTATTCAGCCAGTACCAGAAAAGGAAAAGGGACAAGGTTTTTATTCAAGACTTTTCCTGATACCCGGAAAAGACAAATCATGGTGTCCAATTCTAGACTTATCCATTCTAAATACATCCCTGGACATTCCAAAATTCAAGATGCTGATTCTACTACAGTTACTGCCTATGCTAGGCAAGGATGCCTGGTTGGTAACTCTAGACTTAAAAGAGGCTTACCTGCATATCCCAATCAGGGACTCTTGCAGAAGATACCTCCACTTCAAAGCAGGCTATTTGCATTACCAGTTCTCTGCACTTCCCTTTGGCTTCTCTACTGCACCCAGGGTCTTCACAAAGTGCCTGGCACCAGTAATTGCATTTTGCAGGCAAAGAAACATTCAAATTTATCCTTATCTGAACGATTGTCTAATTCAAGCAGAAAACAAGGACACTCTTCTACAGCATCTGGCGTTTGTAAAAAGGCTTCTAACTTGCATAGGGTACACCATAAACAAAAAGAAATCACAACTGGTACCCTCTCAAATAATTACATTCCTGAGTGCAAGCTTGAATACAACTGCCCAGATGACTTACCTCATGCCAGAAAAACAAATCCAATTGATGACTTACTTCAAACAAGTTACCTGCAAGACAAATTCTGCAGGCCTTGGGGTTCATGGCTTCCTGCATTCTACTAATTCCATATGCAAGACTGCATATGAGGAAACTTCAGTGGTACCTAAAAAGCTTATGGAGTCAGCATTGTCACAGCCTGGAAACAGAGATTCCTATCATTCCTTGCATGCAGCAAGAGTTCCTATGGTGGGCAGAGGCCTGTCACCAAAACAAGTGACTGTCATTCATTCCACCCCCTGCCACCCAAACCCTGACTACAGATTCAATCAGATTATGCTTGGGGGGCACATCTGGCAGGGAGATGCATTCAGAGCGATGGAGCCCAAATCAAATGCACCTGCATATCAACCAGAAAGAGATGCTAGCTGTACAGAATGCTCTGACAGCCTTCAAGGACTTTCTTCATCCAGGACAATTACTGATAAAGACGAACAACACCACAGTCATGTGCTACATAAACAAGCAGGGGGTACACATTTCTACCCCCTTTGCAGACTAGCCATGGCTTTGTGGAACACAGCCTTGACTTACCAAATACATTTACAAGCTCAATTCCTGCCAGGAAAGCAAAATACTCTGGCAGACGAACTAAGCAGAAATCTTATGGACCCACACGAATGGAAACTGGATCCACAAATCTTCAACGTGTTGACACGCAAATGGGGGAGCCCAGACAGAGATCTTTTTGCCTCACCCCAAAACTATCAGTTGGACAAATTCTGCACAAGAATCCATCACAAAAAAACTTGGAAAGTGGATGCTCTATCCTTCAGCTGGAAAAACTATCAGTCTATGCCTTTCCCCCTCTGCCTTTGCTCTCCAAGGTATTACTAAAAGTCAGACAGGAAAAAACAAAAATGATTCTGATTGCTCCAGACTGGCCTCGCCAACACTGGTACCCACTCCTACACAATATGTCACACCTTCCTCTGTGGTACCTGCCTCAGACACCTTATCTACTGTCTCAGCAGAACTATCAAATTCTGCACACTCTGCTCCAAACTCTGAATCTTGCAGCATGGCTAATCAACTAATTTCACCAGTTACATCTCTCAGCAAACCTGTGATGGATGTCATTTTGGAGTTTAGAAGGCCTAGTACTAGAAAATCATATGCTGATAAATGGAAAAGATTCTGTGCCTGGAACCAGCCACAAGGAATAAGCACAGCAATGCCCAATATTCATCAGATTCTGCAATATTTAGCTGAGTTGCTTCACAAGGGCCTATCTTTCTCTTCCTTACAAATCCATACTTCTGCCATTAAAGCTCATTACAACACAGAGCCCCCCCTCTTTTCTCATCCCCTGCTAAAGCAGCATCTCAGAGGGGCCAAAAATTTAAGACCTCCCAGGAGAGCACCAACCAGCATGGGACCTCAATTTTATGTTGGAAAAGCTCACTCTACCTCCTTCTGAGCCAGCTGCTACTGCAGACATAAAATTTCTCTCTTGGAAGACAGCTTTTCTTTTAGCAGTCACTTCAGCTAGAAGGATTTCAGAACTACAGTCTCTCATGGCAGTGGAGCCTTTTATTATTTTCTACCTGGACAGGGTGTCGCTCAGGACCAATCCATCCTTTATGCCTAAAGTGGTATCTAGTGTGGCTCTTAATCAGACCATTCATCTGCCAACTTTTTTCCCAAATCCACAGAACAAGGGGGAGCAGATTCTGCATTCATTGGATGTACACAGATAACTAAGATTCTACTTAAACAGGACAAAATCTCTAAGAAAAGCTGAGCAACTACTGGTGGCATTTGCTGCAGGGGCAGAGAGAAAGGCTATTTCAAAGCAGACTATTTCAAAATGGATAAGCCATTGTATTCGTTTCTGCTACATGCATCATGGTAAACCTGTTCCCAAGGGGATCAGATCCCATTCCACCAGGGCTGCATCTACTTCTGCATCCTTTCTCAGAGGGGTTCCTACCAGAGACATTCTAGAAGCTGCTATCTGGAGCTCAGTTCATACATTCACCAAACATTACCATTTATCTCTCTTCTCTAAATCCAGAGCAGGCTTTGCCACTGCTGTCCTGTAGGGCCTTATAACTGCTCCTAATGCTGTATAATTCCATACTCCCAACCATAGCTTTGGGATTCTACCCAAATGTAATGACTGCAACAGTGAAACACGAAGAACATAGTACAGTTGTGTACATGTACCGTAAATGTAGATGTTCGAGTGTATTCACAGTTGCAGTCTTGGTTACCCACCCGCCAGCCCCCTACTTTTCTCTTTTTATACCTCTTCTTTCTTTTACTATGCTCAAAAGCCTTTTTGTTGTATTTGCTTTTATTTGGAGGTATATTTTTTGTGTTCTAAATTATTTATATATATATATATATATATATATATATATATATATATATATATATATATATATTTTGCTCCATATTTGGGGGGCACCTGACATCTGGGGCAAGAAAAACTGATGAAAGTGGCGTCTGCTGCATGTTTTATACCCCTGACGACCTGACGTCATGGAGGAAGGGACAGCAACCAATGCAGGGCCCAAGAATTTGTTAATCAGGCCGACTGAGGACAACCTGCCAGCAGATTACCCTAAATGTAATGACTGCAACAGTGAATACACTCGGAACATCTACATTTATGGTAAGTGTATACAACTGTACTTTCTCTGCATCAATCACAATTTCCCTTAAGAGCACACAGGGAACACACACGGTCTGGGGTCTGGATTTCTCTGTCTTTCTCCAGGTCCCCAGTAAGACTGCACACTGGCACAGCTGTAGAGTTGAGAGCTAAGCTTAGTATCCAAGCCAAATTCTCCAGCACACTGGCTTTGAAACCAGTGATATTCTTTGTGTTTCACTGTTGCAGTCATTACATTTGGGTTATCCGCTTGCAAGGTAGCCCTCAGTCTGCCTGATTAATGAAGTCTTGGGTCCTGCATCAGTTGCTGTCTCTTCTTCCGTGACGTCAGGTCATCAGGGGTATATATAAAACATGCAGCCGACGTTATTACATCAGTCTTTCTTGCCGTACGGTGCCCGAAGCAGAAGCAGTTCACAAGTGCCAGTCAGCCAACTCCTGAAATTTTCGTTTCCGAGTTTCAGAACCAAAGTCTTTAACTAAAAGCTAAGTTACCCCACTGGGGAAACTTTTTCTTGCTCTAAACCGATGTCAGTAAAAGTAAATAATTGCATTTTTTGTGGAAAGCAAATACCTCATAAAGATTTTCATTTGTACTGTATTCCTCGCCTAGGCCTTGACCACGACGTACCTCACTGTCAGTTTTGTGCCTTATTTAAACCACAAATTATTCGTCGTCTGTATATTTGTGCTTCTAAATTTTTTGGTGCTCGGTTCAATTATCCTGATATATCTTCAGTAAGCCATCCGACTACCGACATTCCGAAGAAACGCAAAGATAAAGACAGAGACAGGCCGCCCAGTTCGCCGGTACTCCCTGAGGCACTTTCGCAGCCCCTGATACCCAGTACTTCAGATTCGCAGGCCTCTACTGAGACCTATTCGGAGTCCGGTATGCCACGAGATACTTCAACTGTGGAACCTGTGGATGTCTCTACCTTGGATGGGTCTGGAGCCGCTGTGCAGGCACCGGCTTATTGAGGGTGTATTCAGGCCTACTGACTTGCATATTAAACCGGCGCCATCTTCTTTAAGGCCTAAAACTCAAACCATGCCTAGAAAACTGATGCCCAGACCGCATGGTCAGGCCTCTGTGCCTAAAGAACAAATGATAAGAATGACTGAAGACCTTATTACTTTAATCAGGGGAAGCCAACCTTCCCTCTCTAAGAGACCTAGGACTGAGTTTGCTTATGATACTTCTGACCAGGATTCTTAAATTTCTGTATCCTCTGATGACCAGGATTTACCCTCGTCTACCTATGAGGATTCTGATGCTGAGAACTCTATTCCCTTTGCTTCCCTCCCAGAGGATTTCTCTTTTTGTGAAACCTTGCATACTCTCGGGGAGCTTTTTCATTGGGAAAGTCAGAATTTCTCTGATTCTAAAAAGAGGCTTAGGGATTTCTTACTCCTGCCCCAGCACACGCCTTTAACTATACCTCCTGTACTGGACATTGTTGATGATGCCTTTTCGGAATCTAGCTTGGCCCCTGACTCTTTACCTCCTGCTTCCAGAAAACCTGATAGATATTACAGGGTTCCTGACTCTCACAAGTTCCTTTTCAAAAATCCTACTGCGGATCCTGAAACCATTTCACAGGGACCCAAGGGCATTAAAGCTACTACTCTCAAAAATCCTACCCCCACTGATAGAGACTCCAGGGTGCTGGATAGATGGGGTAGAAAGGTGTACACTTCTGCAACTTTGGCCATTAGGGCCTTGTATTGCCAGTTTCATATGTTAAAGTATCAACTGCATGTTATTGGATTGCTTAAACAGAAAATGATGACTCCTGATTGTGCTGAAAATAAGGATTTACAGGATTTTTATGCATTCTGCTGAACAAGTTGGTAAACATACATTGCAATGTGGTTTTGATTCACCAGAGGCATCTTGCAGGGCTGCGGTAACTGGGTCTGTACTTAGAAGACATGCTTAGCATAAGGAGCAATCCTTGCCAGATTATGTTAAAGCGAAATTACTGGATGCTCCCTTAAATCAGGGCCACCTGTTTGGCAACAAGGCAGAAGAAGTTCTTAAAAAGATGGAGGAAAAAGCTAAATCTATGCAAACTGTTAAAGATGTTTTACAAGTACAACCACCAAGATTTAGTAGGGAGTGACCTTCTAAGAATTGGTCCTTTCCTGCCTCTTCCAGACCTTCTCAGTCCAAACCCAGGTCCAGCAGACCACCCAGGCTTCAGTCCCAGGGGACACACAGGACTAAGCAGTGGGGAGCCTCCACTTCCAAATTTGGGAGTAATAAAACTCCCCCCTATGTTAAACTGTCTCAATGACTTCTTTTTAAAACTTCCAAGCACTTCTCAACTGACTGCCCCATTGGGGGGAAAGATTGCACTTCATGCAAAGAACTGGGGACTCATTACTTAGGACAAATGGGTTTTAAATATAGTGTCTCAAGGATACAGATTTCACTTCCACACGTCACCAACTCCAAGCGGTTGGCTGGATCTACCTCCAGAGCAGTGGGCAGAGGCCCAAAAGCAAGTGCTCTCTCTCTCTTAAGCATAGGGGCTATTCAGTTGGTACCAGAAGAGAAAAAGGGACAAGGTTTCTACTCGAGATTTTTCCTGGTACTCAGAAAAGACAATTCATGGCGTCCTGTCCTGGACCTGCCTACTCTAAACACCTTTTTGTTGATTCCAAAATTCATGATGCTGACTCTTCACCGGTTGCTTCCAATGCTAAGCAAAGATGCATGGTTGGCAACACTAAATTTAAAGGAAGCATACCTGCACATCCCAATCAGGGAGTATTGCAGAAGATACCTACGCTTCAAAGCAGGCTACACACACCATCAGTTCTTTGCATTGCTCTTTGGCTTATCTACTGTGCCCAGGGTATTCACAAAGTGTCTAGCTCCAGTCATTGCATTTTGCAGGCAAAGAAATATTCAAATATACCAATACCTGGACAATTGTCTAATTCAGGCAGAAAACCAGGACATACTTTTGAATCATCTGGCTTTTGTACAGAGGGTGCTAACTTGTCTGGGGTACACCATAAACAAAAAGAAATCACACCTGGTACCCTGTCAACAAATTATATTCTTGGGAGCAAGCTTGAATATAACTTCCCAGATGGCTTTCCTCATGCCAGAGAAACAAATTCACTTGACAACCTACTTCAAGCAAGTGGTCACAAAAACCCTGCTGTCTGCAAGGCAAATACTACAAGCCTTGGGGTTCATGGCCTCCTGCATTCTTCTAATTCCATATGCAAGACTGCATATGAGGAAACTACAATGGTATCTAAAAAGCCTATGGAGTCAACAGTCTCAGGATCTAGAAGCAATTATTCCTATCATTCCTTGTCTACGCCTAGAGTTCCTTTGGTGGGCAGAGTCCTGCCACCAAAACAAGGGACTACCATACACACTACCCCCTGCCGCCCAAACCCTAACAACAGATGCATCAGACTATGCATGGGGGGGGGGGGGTGCACCTGGCAGGGAAGTGCATTCAGGGCAAATGGAACCCAATTCAAATGCACCTTCACCTCAGTCATAAAGAAATGTTAGCTGTACAGAAAGCTCTGACAGCCTTCAAGGACCACATTCTTCCAGGACAATTAATGGTAAAGACGGACAGCACCACTGTAATGTACTACATAAACAAGCAGGGGAGGTACACATTTTTACCCCCTCTGCAGACTAGCCATGGCATTGTGGAACACAGCCTTGAGCTACCAAGTACATCTACAAGCTCAGTTTCCGCCAGGAAAACTAAATACACTGGCAGATGGACTAAGCAAGAACCCTCATGGACCCACACGAGTGGAAACTGGAACCAAGGATTTTCAGCATGTTGATAACCAAATGGGGGATCCCAGATATAGACCTGTTTGCCTCCCACCAGAACTATCAATTGGAAAATTTTTGAGCAAGGACTCCCCACAGACAAGCTTGGAAAGTGGATGCTCTGTCCTTCAGCTGGAAAAACCTATCAGTTTATGCCTTTCCTCCTCTGCCTCTGCTCTCCAAAGTACTACTAAAGATCAAACAAAATAAACCAAGGATGATTTTGATTGCACCAGCCTGGCCACGCCAACACTGGTACCCCCTCCTGTGCAGTATATCACTGTTGGCCCCATAGCACCTGCCTCAGACTCCTACCCTCCTGTCTCAGCAGGAGAACCAGATTCTGCACCCTCAGCTTCAAACATGGAACCTAGCAGCCTGGCTAATTACCTAAGCTCTTCTTTACCATCCCTCAATAAACCAGTGATGGATGTCATTTTAGAGGCAAGGAGGCCTAGTACTAGAGAATCTTATGCTGAAAAATGGAAAAGATTCTGTGCCTGGAACCAGTCTCAAGGGATGAGCACAGCAATGCCCAATTTACCTCAGATTTTACAATACTTAACTGAGATGCTTCACAAGGGCCTGTCTTTTTCCTCAATAAAAATTTACACCTCAGCCATTTCAGTTCATTATAACAAAGAACTCTTCTCTCTTCCACTGCCCAAGCAGTTTCTCAGAGGGGCCAAAAATTTAAGACTACCCAGGAGAGCTCCAACTCCAGCCTGGGACCTTAACTTTGTATTGGAGAAACTCACCCCTCCTCCTTTCGAGCCAGCTGCTACTGCATATTTAAAATTCCTTTCTTGGAAAACAGCTTCCCTTTTAGCCATCACTTCAGCAAGAAGGGTATCTGAATTATAGGCCCTTATGGCAGTGGAGCCTTTCATCATCTTTCATGCGGACAAGGTTCCCTCAGGACCAATCCCTCTTTTGTGCCAAAGGTGGTATCTAGTGTGGCCTTTAATCAGTCCATTCATTTGCCTACCTTCTTTCCTAATCCACAGAACAAAGGGAAACTGATACTGCACTCCTTAGATGTGCACAGACAACTTAGATTCTACTTGGACAGGTCTAAACCTCAAAGGAAATCTGAACAACTGCTGGTGGCATTTGCTGCAGGGACCGAGGGGAAGGCTATTTCAAAGTGAGCTATCTCCAAATGGATAGGCCATTGCATTCACTTCTGCTCTAAGCACCATGGAAAACCTATCCCACAGGGGATCAGATCCCACTCAACCAGGGCTGCATCTACCTCTACAGCCTTTCTCAGAGGCGAACCTACCAGGGACATCCTAGAAGCTGCTACCTGGAGTTCTGTACATACTTTCACCAAGCATTACCATTTGCCAGTTTTCTCTAAATCCAGAGCTGGCTTTGCCACTGCAGTTTTGCAGGGCCTTATGTAGCTGGTCCTAATGCTGTCTAAATTCCTCCTCCCATCCTTAGCTTTGGGAATCTACCCAAATGTAATGACTGCAACAGTGAAACACAAAGAACATAGTACAGTTGTGTACACTTACCATAAATGTAGATGTTCGAGTGTATTCACTATTGCAGTCCTAGTTACCCTCCCTCCAGCCCCTTGACTTCGTTTGGCTATACCTCTTCTCTCCTTTTCAATGCTTAAAAGCTTTTTGGTGTATTTGCTTTTTTGTTTGAGGTATAACCTTGTATATTTATAGATTTAATAGCTTCCCATGGGGGGGACCTGGCATCTGGGGCAATAAAAACTGATGTAATGACATCGGCTGCATGTTTTATACCCTTGACGACCTGACATGACAGCAACTGACACAGGACCCAAGACTTTGTTAATCAGGCCGACTGAGGTCTACCTGCAAGCAGATAACCCAAATGTAATGACTGCAACAGTGAATACACTCGAACATCTACATTTATGGTAAGTGTACACAACTGTACTTTCCGTGTCCGTGGTCCAAACAGCTGAGATGCACAGTCTTTCAGATTTGATTCACACACACACACACACACACACACACACACACACACACACACACACACACACACACACACACACACCTCTTAATCTCAGGCTCTTGGGTTGGAGTCCCATGTTGGGCATGTCTCCTTTTAGGGGAAACCATCCACATTAAGCAAAAAACTCAGAACTCTCTCTCTCAGACCCTGCTAGACAAGTGTCCAGGGAAGTAAATACTGTGGGAAGAAATAGCCATGGAATTGTTATGGCTAGGCTTGTGTAGGCCCTAGGGCCAATAGCCTAGTACTAACCTGTGAACAACAGACATACACACACCTGGGAAAGGCTAGCTATGCCCCCTTCTGCCCAGACTATAAGGTAGTTACACCACTAACAGACACTCCAAAACCAGCTACTGTAAGGCTCTTGCAAGGGTACCCAGTTATACTGAGTGAAATTAATATTAATACAAATGGTAGTTTGACCAGTAGCAAGGCTTTCAGGAATTACCAGAGCTGTCACCAAATATATATAAGTACTCTGAGATTTAAATATTCTCCAAAGCACCAGCCACAATGAAAGTTTATATATATTTAATAATAAATAAGAAAAAACATGAAAATACTAAATCTCTAGTTACAGTAAACACTCACAGGAAATGTTAAAATAACACATGAATAGATTCACACAGACACAGAGAAACAGTACTTTACTAACCTCACTATATTTTCCTGACTGATCTAAAGAATTAATATATTCTGGTTCACTTAATAGAGCAAGACGAGATGAAGTAGTTGAGGGGTCCTTCTCTGTCAGGTTCCAAACACAGACTGCTCTGAGATTTCAGTCTTACCTAGTATTAAAACATCCATTTTAGTGATGGATCACAGAGTGACATTACATACATCTGGTCATTTGATTTATGGTTTCCATGCTATTCCTTTGGCTAGAAGGTGCCAGGATTTAGCACGTGTGTGTTACAATACATATCTTGAGCTTTGCTAAAGTTTATTACAGCATTTGGAAGCTGTAATGCAATTTTAACACTTCTGCTATTCCTACAGAGACTAACAAACCATACGTTTTACAGACATTGTGTCTTTGGCTTCATTCAAAACTGTGAGATAACATCTTTATGGCCTAGGCCCAGTAGTATAAGTTCAGAACATTTTTCAAAGTTAGCTGCAGCTGCACTGTGATTAGCGTCATCTCTTCCATTATCCTTTGTTACAATATATGCATTTCAACAGTTAAAGTAACACATGTATATTTCTTCCTCTGTACAGTAGGACACACTATTGGTGCATTTTCAACACAAGCAGCTTTACAAATACATTTTCAACACAAGCATCTGTAGAAATAATTTGATATACAGATGACATATAATTGTTTACAAAATTCCAGCAAGATGTGCTGGCATATGTTGTACATCTACTGTCCTACTTTTCCTGGCATAGCTGGCAATACCTCACATTGTCACACCCTTATGCTTTGCTGAAGTTCTTACTAGACTCTGCCTGTAATGCCACATTATCTGCATACTGTAAGTGTGTTGATCAGTCTCCTTCAACCTGTTTGTTAACGTAGTCTATCACCATTACGAGGAACAGTGGGCTCAGAGCTGAACCCTGGTGCACACCCACTCCTACTGGAAACCCTACAGCGAGACCAAACACTGTTTGTACTTGACTCGTTGGGTCCTTGGATGTAACCTGCACTAATTCTACCAATGTTTCTGGGACTTCAAGCCACAGCATTGCTGCCCAGATCAGCTTTTTCAGGATCTTGTCATATGTTTTCTCCAAGTCTAGGAATGCCCAGTTGGTCTCTGTCTTCTTCTCAGCTAACTGTTTCACTGCATACATATATTTATAAATAAGCACACACATGTATGTATACATATATCCTACTGTCTTGCCAGTATGCTATTTATAAATCAACCTGTATTATATAGATTCTACAGTATTAACACAGTGACTTCATTCATCCATAAGCTGCTTTTTACTATTATTACTTCATAAGCATCAACTAAATTGCATGGCATTTAACTCCTACCTACTATACTTCACCCTTTCTTTGTATGCATCTACGACCACTTTCATAGCTCATGCAAGTTAGTCAGTAAGTGGGCAACCTTGATTTGTCTCCCTTTCCTAGCAATTGATTTTCCTAATAATCCATTACATAGTGGCACTGCTTTAGTCAAGTTGTAATTTGTACTGCACAAAAGAACAAATCTGTATCCTTCTGTTAAATTATACATTACTTCATGTGCTAAAGAATTAGAAACTTTTGGGATATCACATGATAGTAACTTTCCCATTTTCCATCCTGTCATTTATACACAGTTATCAAAAATTACATATTCCCTCCACTAGCTTCCGTACTAATCAGAGATGCACTAATATGCAACCTTAGACATTTTAACCACTCATGTCCTCTCTTCCAAACCTCACAAACTAGGCTTCACTGCACAGACCGCTCTTTCTCAGTCCTTCATCCCAAACTATGGGAATCTCTCCCTGAATTTCTTAAAGATCATTCCTCTTACTTAATTTTCCATTCACAAATAAAAGCCCATTTCGAGACTCTGGGAAAATGCATCTGCTATCTCTTTGGTCATATAATTTCATTCCCTTCTTTCTACATACCTTGCTCTGGCTCTGCTTTTGATTGTAATTCTTTCAGCATGCCAACTGATGAAACTCTATATTTAATGCAGGTATATATTATGTTTTTTCAGTCACTCTGTATGTAATGTCATTTATCTGTTGCATTCATATTCTCAAAGCAACT
The DNA here is from genome assembly GCF_019279795.1 of Protopterus annectens. Classification (NCBI taxonomy): domain Eukaryota; kingdom Metazoa; phylum Chordata; order Ceratodontiformes; family Protopteridae; genus Protopterus; species Protopterus annectens. The sequence goes on from NC_056751.1 coordinate 413,138,767, forward strand.
ATGATATTCACTCTGTATATAATGTATAAATATATATTTTGTCATTCTCTTTATATATAATGTCATGTACCTATTGTGTTTTCCCTGGCCTGAGACTGAACTGGGCCCAATGAGATCAGTGCACTACCTCGGTTAAATTCAAAATAAAAAAAATATATATATATATATATATATATATATATGTGTGTGTGTGTGTGTGTGGTTATACTATATTTTGTTTATATATTTTTTTAATTTTTTTACATTTATACCTGTTGAAAGTATATATTAGTTTGCCTTAACTATATTGTCTTATCATTTTGTATTTGTTAATATACAAAGAGATAGGGCCTTAGTTGTTTCATAGTCAGATAGTTATGCACTCATTCATTCTTTGGTAATTTTTTTTCAATTTTAGTTTTACTACTTCTCTTTTAATCTACACACACTTTAACATTTTCAAAAATATTTGCTTCTGCTCTTATGTCAAAGGCTACACATTTTGTAGCTTAAACATTTAGCGCTATTGCAGCATTATGTTATTCCATTGAATACATTTTCCATTTTTTTCTAGCCTTATCTCTTTTTTGTTCTATTTTTTTCTTCTAATATCATGTCTTCCGCGGTGGTGCAGCGGTAGCGTTGTTGCCTCACAGCAAGAGGTTCTCCCGTTCGATTCTCGGCTGGAGTGCGGGGAGTGCCTTCTGTGTGGAGTCTACATGTCCTTCCCGCGGTTGGGTCGGCGTTCGAAAGACATGGGTAAATGGGCGTGCCTTTGTTGAAGGTTGAACGTCGAGCTGGCACCTCGGCGTTCATGAAAATCTACTGCCAATCATTAGTGGACCGGAGTTCCGCTGTGGCGACCCCTAACCGGGAAAAGTCAAAAGACAACAACATCTACTTCACTACTCATCTTTGTTGATTACCCGCTTCTCTTCGTACTCACTCATAACATTTTCTCCCATTCCTATAATGTTTTGGATAATGAACCATTTCCCCTGTTTATCTGTAATACCATTTGTTATTGCTTCTTCTCTTTTTTTTTTCCATTATTAGCTATCAAACACTTGTCTGCCTGTTCTTGTCTCTTAGTAGTAATTGCTCCCTCCACATAAAATCTTTCACTGTTTTTGTTCACCTTTAAAAAAAAAAGGTGAGCAGGCCACAGACCAATTCAACAAGAAATAAGTAAATAACCCTAGGCAGATTTGTAGGTAGCTGGTGTAAATGTAGTGCACGTATTCAGATAACTTGCAGGTTTCCTTATTCATTTAAAGAATGGGTGGTCAGTTTTGTGTAAGCTAGCATCGTGTTAAACTTATTCAAATTATTCAGGATATTTCGCTGTTCTGAATTTGTCAAAACCACCAGTTTTGATCCAAGTTTACCAGGTAAGGCAGGCATCTGTGTCCAACGGAAGGACAGACTTGTGAAATGTCAGGCTTGGTTGCTATTAGTCAAACATGATTGTTTGCATTAAACTTTTTCTTGGTTGGAATAAGTGTTTTTCCTGTATTTGCATCTTACTAGTTTCATTGATGTACTTGTGCTTTCTTCTTCTGTAGATTTTGAAGATTCTTATTGATTTATTTAACTGATATGCTTTCATGTATATAATAGATAATGCATTAACTGTATAGATGAAAATTTGGGTTTGACTCCTGTAGGTCCACCATGAATAACAAACCTTAAACTCAAAGTTTATGATTTAGGATTCTGTCAGAGGTGAAGAGCATCACCCACAGTTTTCCTGTATTTTTGAGGAAGATATTGACAAGAAATGGGAAAAAATGCTATCTGGCAGCTTAGTTTCCATGACAACAAGCAACTTTCCTACATCTTAAACCTTTGCTGTGATATTTTCAGTATTATTTCTGTCACCAAGGCCATAGAGTGGATTTGAATTTGCACCGAATTCTCTTGGGTGCATTTGCTACTTGGTCAGTGAAATTGTTAAGCTGTAACAAGTATTCATATAGCCACAAGATTTCTTTTCCAAGTTTAACAGAGCAAGAAGTGTGGCTATATTTAGTACTATTCACTACCCACGTGTGCTTTTCATTGCCATCTTCATTTTCATTTCCAGTTGCTGTGGGCTTTTCTTCTATGCCATTAATTTTGTTCTCTACTCACATCTATTGCTCCTTTCTGTATTGCTATATCAGATTTCTCTCTCTGCCTCTGTTCTTTCACCATTGTAATTTTTTCCTTTCGCTACTCCTGGCTTATGAGCAGCCCTTTTTGCTTTTTCCACAGACTTTTCCAGAATTGATTTTAACAGTTTCTATAAAAATGTAATTTTGTTTCTGTTTGATTTTTTCCCTATTGCCATCTCTGGATTGTAACATTCCTGTTCTCCGCTCTGGATGACAATCTGATTGTTTCCAGGCTATGAGCATGGTAAGATTTTATTTCACAGGTATTAATATAAAATGTATAGTAAAGGGAAATGAACATTTGGTGGAATGTCTGTGTGCTGTGGTGGTGGGCACAAAACGCTATTTTAAGTGCTTTCAAAGTAATGTGCTGGGAGCTACATTTATGTAACAAACAAAGCCATACTGAAGTATAACATGTTAAAATCAAATCATTCTTATTTCTAAATTGTGTTACTGACACAGTGTGCATCTGAGAGGACCACTCTGTTAGCTGACTAGTTGTAGATACCCTCTTACCTTGCTCATTTAATACAGTTGACTTTGGTTCAGTTAGTGACTTAGTTGCTCTTGAGGAACTGGTATGCGGAGAGTGGGCAAACATAGTGGAAACATTAGCTTCCTTTGTGGAAGTGGAGCAGGGCTGCCAGTGAAGGGCAGCCGTTTGTGTGAATGAGTGAGTGTCCATGTTGACTTCATCTGCATATCACCTGGCATCCTTAAGTGCATGTTCTGATTGTATATTTTCTTTAGGACTAAGTAGAATAATTTTTGAAGGCATATGCCTGAAGAGGAAAGACAGAGCAGCAGAAAAAAAACCTGAAAGCCATGACAGACCATGTTCTTCACAGCTCTCCACTATGTGGTTAGGCAAGAAAGTACAGAAGTTACACTGTTGTGGTGGAAGATGCTCTTAGGGAAGCCATTTTTTTTGGGGGGGGGTCCTATATCCATATTTAATTCTGTCAACAGCCCTCTGCTCTGTTTATTGGAGTTCTGCCTCATTGCTGTAGATATTTATTGATGTTTACTGGAAGCAAGGACCCAAGGGGCTTACATGCATGGATAAAATCTATTACTAAGGCTCTTATGAACAAGAGCATATGCATAGTCATGTCACCCATGTGTTTTTTTATGGTGTGCGTATTCCCCTTTGTGATATTAGTACGTATAATGACTTGGGAGTGAACCTGCTGTAGAGGTGACATCCCGTCATGCCTGTATTTTTCTACGCACTGTACCTATCATTGCTACTCATTCCCCATTGCACATGTACAGATTAAAATGTTGCTTTTCTGTTGTACACATTTTTATGCTTTAGTGATCACTTAATTCAAGCCTAGAGAACATATGATGTACTATGTGTGAGACAGGTTGTCTCTCACTGGTCATTCATTGTGGAGGACTGCCAGTTTATTCTGAGGCAGTTTGGAGTTAAGTCAATGTCTTATCTGTACTACAACTATTCTATCAGACAGTGTATCAGTCTTATAATTTGAGGAGTTTTCTTCAATTTGAGAACCATATCACTGCATCTGACCTGCCAGTACAGATTCAGGTATGAAATATGAAGGCAGTTCCTTTTATAGTTTCTCCTAGTTATTTATTGTCTCCATTAGCTCCACATCAGTGAGCTTTGCAACATCGAGAGGTCCTGGTTTTAGCCTTCTAAACATCCTCAGAGTCTAAATTAAATTTGCAGACGTTTGTGTGTGTGTGCGGTTTTTTTTTTGTTTGTTTGTTTTTTGAGTAATCAGTCCTGCATGATTTTCCCCCACTTCCTCTGTACTGGTCTTCCTTTTTGGTGAGTAAAAAAAAAGGACAAATGCCTCATACAAGATGTTCTTCGTGTTTCACTGTTGCAGTCATTACAATTGGGTTATCCTGCTGGCAGGCTACCCTCACCGCGCGGCATGAAAGACTGAAGAAAATGGCATCGGCTGCATCTTTTATACCCCCTGGCACACTGACGTCAGGGAAGAGGCGACAGCAACCGACGCCGGACCTAGACTTTGGAATTCAGGCCGACTGAGGGTAGCCTGCCAGTACTATAACCCAATTGTAATACACTCGAACATCTACATTTATGGTAAGTGTACACAACTGTCCTTTTTCCTTAATAATACTAATTCTTAATGGAGTTGTTTACCCTTAGTTTTAATTTTGCCATCTATTTTACAGTATTATAATTCAGATAAAACAGAATACATTGTTCAGATAATTAGACATTGCTGAGTAGTTGTGTGCTGTTCAGTGGTGTTTTTGGGATTTTCTGCATTTGTAATAACAGAATGTCACCTGTGATTAAGGAAATTGTAGTGTAATGCAATCTATCCTCCTACAGTTTCAGGCATACAAACTATAGTTATCTGTTTCTTTTGACTCTGATTATTCTTTTTTTAAATCTTTATGAAATCTACACATTTTAAACTTATTAAATCTTCACATTTTAAACTGCAACAGGGTTTAACATGCATTAATAGAAAAGTAAACTAACTGTTAATACCACTTTCCTTTTATCATCATACAGTGCACATATGATGTTCTTCGTGTTTCACTGTTGCAGTCATTACATTTGGGTAATCTGCTGGCAGGTTGCCCTCAGTCAGCCTGAATAACAAAGTCTTGGGTCCTGCATTGGTTGCTGTCTCCTCTTCCATGACGTCAGGTCGTCAGCGGTATAAAACATGCAGCCGATACCATTTTAATCAATCTCTCTTGCCGCGTGGTGCCTGAAGCAGAAGCAGTTCGCAAGTGCTGGTCGTCCGACTCCTGAAATTTTCATTTTCGAGTCTCAGAACCGAAGTCTTCAAACTAAAACGAAGTACCCCATTGGGGAAACGTTTTCTTGCTCCTTACCGATGTCAGTAAAAGTTAATAATTGCATTACTTGTGGGAAGCAAATGCCTCATAAGGATTTTCATTTGGACTGTATTCCTTGCCTAGGCCCTGACCACAACATACCTTGCTGTCAGTTTTGTGCTAAATTAAACCAACGCACTATTAAGCGTCGGTATATTTTTGCTTCTAAATACTTTGGTTCAAGATTTAACTATCCTGAAATGTCATCGGTTAGCAATCCGACTACTAGAATTCACAAAAAACACAAAGAAAAAGACAGAGACAGGCCGTCGAGGTCCAAAACCGATGACGAAGCTTCTCATAAGCCAGTTGCCGGTTTGCCGGTACTCAGTGAGGTGCTTTCGCAGCCCCTGATGCCCGCTACTTTTGAGTTGCAGGCCTTTACCGAGACCCATTCAGAGTCCAGTATACCACAAGATTCTTCAAGTATTGAACCCACAGATGTCTCTCCCTTGGATTGGTCCGGAGCCGCTGAGGAGGGCACCGGCTTCTGAGGGTGTTTTCAGGCCTAAAGATTTGTATATTAAACCGATGCCATCATCAAAAACAAGGCCAGAACCAACTTCTGTGTCTAAAAAAATGATGCATGAGCCACGTGCTCAGGCCCCTATGCCTACAAAAACAAATGATCAAAATGGCTGAGAATTTAATTATCTTGATCAGGGGTTCCCAACCCCCTCCTGCTAAGAGGCCTAGGCAAGGCACTGATTATGAATCTTCAGATCAGGTTTCCATTTCTTCTGATTCCTCTTCTGATCAGGAATTTTCTATCCCCCCCTTATGAGGACTCTGATGAGAAAAATCCATCCCTTCTGCTTTTCCTCCTGAGGATTTTTCTTTTGGAGTGACTTTGCATACCTTAAGAGAACATTTTCATTGGGAGAGTCAGGACTTTTCAATATCCAAAAAAAGGCTTAGGGATTTTCTTCTTCCTCCTCAGCATAGGCCTTTGGCTATACCTCCTGTTTTAGACATTGTTGATGATGTTTTCACAGAATCCAGCATGGCTCCTGATTCCCTGTCTCCGGCTCCAAGTAAGCCGGACAGATATTACAGGGTTCCTGCCTCCCACAATTTTCTTTTCAAAAATCCTACTACTGACCCTGAAACTGTTTCTCAGGGTCCCAAGGGTGTTAAAGCTTCTACAACTAAAAATCCTACCCCTTCTGATAGAGACTCCAGGGCGCTGGATAGATGGGGTAAAAAGGTTTATACGTCTGCAACCCTGGCAATCAGGGCTTTTAAACTGTCAATTTCATATGCTTAAATATCAACAGCATGTCACGGGCTTACTGAAACAGAAAATGATGTTGATTTCTGATTGTGTGGAAAATAGAGTTACAGGATTTATTGCATTCAGCTGAACAAGTTGGAAAGCATACTTTGCAATGTGGTTTAGATTCCTTGGAGGCCTCTTGCAGGGCCGCCGTAACTGGATCTGTGATAAGGCATGCTTGGCTCAAGGAGTAAAATCTGCCTGATCATGTTAAAGCTAAATTGTTGGATGCTGCTTTACAGCAGGACAGTCTGTTTGGTAATAAGGCAGAAGAAGTTTTAAAAAAGATGGAAGGCAAAGCTAAATCTGTGCAAACTGTAAAAGATTTCTTGCAAGTGCAGCCACACAGGTTCGGTAGGCACTGACCTACTAAGAACTGGTCCTTTCCAGTACCGAACAGAGCCACTCAGGTCAAACCCAGACACTGCAAAGGCTCCAGGTTTCAGTCACAAGGATCTCACAGGACAAAACAATGGGGTGCCTCCACCTCCAAATCAGAAAGCAGCAAAGCACCACCCTACAGTAAACAGTCTCAATGACTTTCCTCTGCCATTTCCAAGTTATCATTTGGCAGCCCCTTTGGGGGGAAAACTAGCACTTCTTGCTCAAAATTGGCATCTAATTACCCAGGACAAGTGGGTCTTAAATATAGTATCCCAGGGGGTACAGATTTCATTTCCACACGTTGCCAATTCCAGACGGATGGCCAGACCTGCCCCCAAATCAGTGGGAAGAGGCCGGCCCAGAAACAAGTCATGTCCCTCATGGATATGGGGGCTATTCAACCAGTACCAGAAAAGGAAAAAGGACAAGGTTTTTATTCAAGACTTTTCCTGGTACCCAGAAAAGACAAATCATGGCGTCCAATTTTGGACTTATCCATTCTAAATACTTTCCTGGACATTCCAAAATTCAAGATGCTGACTCTACAACAGCTACTGCCTATGCTAGGCAAGAATTCCTGGTTGGTAACTCTAGACTTAAAAGAGGCTTACCTGCATATCCCAATCAGGGAATCTTGTAGAAGATACCTCCGCTTCAAAGCAGGCTGTTTGCATTACCAGTTCTCTGCACTGCCCTTTGGCTTATCTACTATGCCCTGGGTCTTCACAAAGTGCCAGGCACCAGTAATTGCATTCTGCAGACAAAGAAACATTCAAATTTATCCTTATCTGGACGATTGTCTAATTCAGGCAGAGGATGAGGACACTCTTTTACAACCTCTGGCGTTTGTAAAAAGGCTTCTAACATGCCTAGGGTACACCATAAACGAAAATAAATCACAACTGGTACCCTGTCAAATAATTACATTCCTGGGTGCAAGCTTGAATACAACTGCCTAGATGGCTTACCTCATGCTAGAGAAACAAATTCATTTGGCAACATACTTCAAACAAGTGGCCTCTAAAATCCAGCTATCTGCAAGACAAATTCTGCAGGCTTTGGGGTTCATGGCGTCCTGCATTCTACTAATTCCATATGCAAGACTGCATATGAGGAAACTTCAATGGTACCTAAAAAGCTTATGGAGTCAAGATTGTCACAGCCTGGAAACAATGAATCTGAAGTAGGAGATTCATTTGTCTGCAACCTGTGGGTTATGGATCCGACATCGGATCCGAACCGGCATGGTTTACCAGCTATGGATCCAAGCTCTCAGCTCCTCCCCTCACCCATAATGCCCTGCTCTACCCTCATGACCCCAGATCTCGTTTGCCGCGCATGGTGACCGGATTGTTTCTCAAGCTCTCAAGCTAAGTGCTAGTTTTCAGTCTTTAAATTGTAAAATTTAAGATTTTTTCTTAGTTATTTGTGTGAAAGTGTAGGTTTCCCCTTTGGTATATTTACTTTTTTTTAGAGTTTAATCTAAAAGTTATATCCCTCCCCTCGCTGTTAGCGTAGTGTGTGTGTGTTGGGCCTGTGAGTGATTTTGTGTTTCTTTAGTTACCTTTTAGTTATAGTAACTACTGTTGTAACTTGGGATGTCTGAGCAACCCAAGTCTATTTTTTCTAAATGCTCCGAGTGTGGCCATAAGCTTTCCCCAGCTGATGGCCACACTCGGTGTGTTAGATGCCTGGGGGTTGAACACCTCACATCTGGATGTTCCATTTGTGCAGGGTTCAACCCCAGGGCATTGAAGGAGCGGAGGTCCAAGCTTGTTTTGGCGGGCCTTTTACCGCTGGACTCGGCTCTGACCTCCGCTCCTTCGGGAGTAACCGTACCCACGGTTATTCCTTCTACGGCTCCCCCTCCTCCTCCTGGGACTCAACCTCCCGTTTCTGGTTCGGAGGAGAGGGATGCTAAGAAAAGGGACCGGAGGGAGAAGCACCATAAGCGGCGGGCCGAGACCTCTGTTTCGGCCCCGCCAGCCAAGCGGGCTTCTCCCCCGGCTCCGTTGTCGGCTCCACTGTCGGCTCGGTCTCCTCCTCCTCGGCTCTGGTCTCCAGTGTGTTTTTCACCGGGACCTGAGGAGGAGGAGACCCGATCTCCGTCGAGGCTATCGAGGAGGCACTCCAGGCCTACCTCGGTAGCCTCGTCGAGATCTACGTATAGCCTTTCGGATGCTGATCTGGACTGGATGATGAGAAGGTTCATCCAGGCCCAGATGCAGATGGGAGTGCTCTTGCCTCCCCCCCCCTCTGGGGGGGAGCTCAACACCCTTTTTCAAACCGATTGCTCCTTCTCCGACCCGCTACCCAGGCTCGGAGCAGCTGGAGCCAAGCAGCCGAGCCGGGGTGGGTCGGCGCCGATAGTACTTTGTACTGGATCCGACCCTGCCCTCGAGTGCCGGATCCGACCTCGGAGCCTGGATCCGAGCTTCGGATCCGGGGCCATCAGTGCTCCTTCGGCCCCGTCTGTCGGAGCGCACTGTCCCTTCGGATCCAAGCGCTTCGGCACCGGCTCCAATCCACTCTTCGGATCCGAGGGGGAGCCGATTGTCGGATCCTTTGGTCGAGGTCGGCTCCCCTTCGGCGTTTGATGTAGTGGAGAGGGCCCTGTTGAGGGTCTCCGGACCCCCGGCACTTGTTTTGGCTCCGTCCCGCGCTCCCTCTGCACTGGGTCAGACTTCCACCATCCGGCCATTGGGACAGCCCGCTTCTGTGCCCCAAGCTGCCTCACTGGAACAGGTTGCGGCTTGCGAGGAATCCTCTGACAGCCCCCCAGAGGATGTTCCTCGCAAGCATACGTGCAAAAGGAGGCACATTGACTCCCCCGAGTCTCTCACGGAAGACACGGACTTGGAGGAAGGGGAAGGCTCCCCACGGTCACCCCCCGAGGATGTCTCATTTGGGGACATCATGGAAATGCTCCGTATAGGGGGGGGTGGTCTGCCCCCAAGTCTTCCTCGGACGAGTCCGTGTTCTTGGAGGCATTTGAAGCGGGCCCGTCTACCTCTTGGGTGTCCCCTCCTGCCGACCCCCTGGTGGACCTCATTACCACCAGGGCGTGGAAGGAACCGGACACCGTGGAGCCAATCCCTAAGAGGCCCGATAGGATTTTCAGCCCACCATCCGACCGTGCCCATTGGAGTAAGGGGCCTCCGGTAGATGCCATGTTGACGGTGGCGGCCACCAAGAGGGAACTTGCTCAGGAGAGTCCCTCAGTCCATCCCCCGAGCAAGGAGTCTCGGATGATGGACCGCTTGGGGAAGCGGATGTTTAGTTCAGCGACCTTCTCGGTGAGGGCGCTGAACTACCTGGCACACGTCATTAGGATGCAGCGAGATCTCATTAAAGAATACGCTGCATCTCCCCCAGAGTCCATGTCGGAGGAGGACAAGATGCTGCACTCCACCCGCATGGCCACTCTTAGATCAGTTACTAATACCTCTATGCGGCTACTCTCCCATGCTACGGAAGGCGCCGCTAGAGCCGCAGGGGCAGGCCTAGTCACTAGACGTCAGGCCTGGCTCCGTCACTGCGATTTTTCTGAGCCCTTCAAAGCGTTGTTTGCGAACGCCCCCTTTGATGGTTCTGCCCTCTTTGGCAAAACCGTTCGCGACACTTTGACCCAGAGCGAGAAGGACGGAAAGACGCTGTCTGCCGTCGGAATCCGCTTCTCTGCACCCCAGAGGCCCTACTCTAGGAACCAAAAGGGTCAGAAGAAGATGTGGTTCCGGAAGTCGCAGCAATCCCAGCCTGCTCCGGACAACCAGTCCTTCCGTGGCAGAGGAGGACAGGGAGGACGCCGCCCTAGAGGCAGAGGGGCTCCCAGGAACTTCGGGTCCAGAGAACCTTTCTCTGAATGGCCCGCGCAGCAACCCTGAGGGGTTGCCCGGCTGCTCCACTCTGGAGGCAGTCGGGGGACGTTGTTCGGGGCACCTAGCGGCATGGGAGTCCATAACATCAGACCGCTGGGTTCTCCAAATCATATCCAGAGGATACCGCATCCCTTTCTTCACTTACCAAAGTTGAAGTCCCTCCCAGACGTTCCACCCAGTCAACGGGAGGCTGCTTTGGCTGAAATTGGCCATCTGCTAAAGAAAAGAGCCATCCAGCCCGTCCCCAGACCAGATCGGATCAGGGTTCTACTCCAGGTTCTTTTTAGTGCCAAAAAAGACGGGGGAACTAAGACCAATTCTAGACCTTTCTCTCTTGAACCTGGCAGTCCCCAAGGAAAAATTCCGAATGGTCACTCTGCAATCTATTCTCCCCCTTCTGGGAGAAAATCACTGGATGTGCTCTATAGACCTCAAAGATGCGTACTACCACATCCTGATGGACAGGCGCTCCAGGAGGTTCCTCTGCTTCCGGCTGGGAGCCAGTCACTACCAGTTCCGGGTCCTTCCCTTTGGTCTCACCACAGCCCCCAGGGTGTTCACCAAAGTATTAGCAGTGGTAGCGGCCCACCTGAGGCTTCAGGGGGTACAGGTCTTCCCCTACCTGGACGACTGGCTTCTTACCGCCCCAACAAGGCATCTACTACTATTGGCGCGAGACTCCTTTCTCCATCTTGCTCCCTTTCTGGGCATTACAATAAATACGAAGAAATCCAACCTGGCGCCCACACAGCTCTTAGATTTCATAGGGGCCAGGTTAGACACAAGGAGTTTAAAAGCCTTCCTCACTGCAGACAGAGTTCAAAATCTGCAGCTCCAGGTGCGGGCCATTCTCCACTCAAGTTCTGTTCCGGCGGAGTTGGTCCTGAGGGCTCTAGTGTCCATGGCGTCTGCTATAGCACTTCTTCCTCTTGCCAGGCTCAATATGCGCATCCTCCAGTGGACTCTCTTAGTACAATGGTCATACCTTGCTCTCCCTATGCATCACCCCATTGCGATCAGCAAGGCTTGCAAGCGGTCCCTCCTGTGGTGGATTCACTCCCCGGATCTCCACGGAGGCCGCCCATTTTGTGCTTCTCCCCCTCTCGCCACAGTGACCACGGACGCCTCCCGCCTCGGGTGGGGGGGGGGGGCATTTTGTGGGCCGGACCATCCAAGGCACTTGGAACGATTCAGAGACCTTTCTGCATATCAACGTTCTAGAGATGAGAGCAGTGCTCTTAGCGTTGCTAGCACTTCAGGACTTTCTTTCCTTGGGAACAATTGTGATTCAACCGGACAACATGTCGGTTGTCTGGTACATCAACAAGCAAGGGGGAACAAGGTCTTACCCCCTTTGTCGAGAAGCCATGAGAGTTTGGGAATGGGCAATCTCCATCAACCGCTTTCTAATAGCAACGCACATTCCGGGTCGGTCCAACATCCTGGCGGACAAGCTCAGTCGCACCTTTCTGACCCCTTACGAGTGGTCTCTCAATTTTCAAGTAGCGGAACGCATATTCGCATGGTGTGGAACTCCTTCATGCGATCTTTTTGCCTCTCCCTCAAACACCAAGTGCGACAGTTTTTTTGCTCTGATACCCCCTCCAGGAGGTTCTCCAAGAGATGCTCTGGTGCATGCTTGTCCACCCGGTCTTCTGTACGCTTATCCATCCTTGCCTCTGATGCTCCAAGTTCTTCAGAAAGCCTCTCGGGTGGGTTGCAGAATGATTCTCATTGCTCCATTTTGGCCTCGACAGATCTGGTTCCCCTTTCTAAGGTCTCACTCGGTGAATCCTCCTTGGATTCTAGATCCCATTCCGGATCTGATATCCCACCCATCCTGCATATCTCCTCCGAACCTGGATAACCTGAAGCTGACCGCTTGGCTGCTCCAGTTCCACTCTTGATCAGGACTCCTGGTATTTCGTCCCCTGTTAAGGCTATCCTGGTGGCAGCTCATAAACCATCCACTAGGAAAGTCTACCGCAGCAAGTGGAAGCGTTTTTCTTTGTGGGCGGAGCGGCAAGGCCTGAATCCCTTCACGGTTCCTCTCTCTTTAGTGCTTGACTTTCTAACCTCTCTTTTTAACGATGGTGCCAGCAGTTCCACAGTCAAAGTACAACTGGCGGCAATTTCTCATTATCACATTGGTCATGACTCTAGTCCACTTATGTCAGCCAAGTTGTGTAAAATTTTCCTTAAAGGTACTTTCCTTCTCAGGCCCCCTGTGAAACAAGCGGTTCCTCCTTGGGACCTCTCCTTAGTTCTCCAGGCCTTGACCGCCCCCCCCCTTCGAACCAGCGGCTACGGTGGATCTCAAATTCTTGTCTTTCAAGACAGCCTTTTAGTAGCCATTACATCGGCCAAGAGAGTTTCAGAGCTCCAAGCATTATCAGCTAAACCTCCTTACTTGGTATTTCATCCGGACCGTGTTTACCTCAGGACCAACCCGTCCTTTCTTCCTAAAGTAGCTTCTGAAGCAAACATTAATCAATCCATTAACCTCCCTGTTTTCTTTCCTAAATATGAAAACAAAGGTGAATACAAGCTTCACTCCTTAGATGTTCACAGGCAACTTAGATTTTATCTAAACAGAATGGCTGGTCATAGGCAATCCGACCAGTTGTTTATTTCCTTTGCTAAATTTAATTTGGGCAAGCCAATTTCTAAAGTTTCTCTGTCTCTCTGGATTTCACAGTGTATCTTATTGGCTTATCAAGCTTCAGGAAGGCCCGCACGGAGGGTGTACACGCCCATTCAACCCGGTCAGTATCTACCTCGGCAGCCTTTAAGGCTAGGATTCCTCTAGATGATATTTGTGCAGCAGCCACGTGGGCTTCATCTCATACTTTTATTTCCCACTATAAGTTGGATCTTGCATCTAGGGGTAGAGCATCATTTGGCTCAGCGGTGCTCGAATATCCTTCCATGATGGCCGCCCAAGATTCAGGTAGCTGGGGACTCTGTCCCACAGGTTGCAGACAAATTAATCTCCTACTTCAGATTTAGAAGTTATGTACTCACCATAACGTTCCATCTGAGTAGGTGTATTCATTTGTCTGCAACCATCCCGCCCTCCTATCCCCCTGGCCTTTCAGTTTCCTGCATATTATGTGTTACCCTTTTCAGGGTGTTCTTGCTGTTGGCAAACTCGATCTGAGGTCATGAGGGTAGAGCAGGGCATTATGGGTGAGGGGTGGAGCTGAGAGCTTGGATCCATAGCTGGTAAACCATGCCGGTTTGGATCCGATGTCGGATCCATAACCCACAGGTTGCAGACAAATGAATACACCTACTCAGATGGAACGTTATGGTGAGTACATAACTTCTAATTCCTCTCATTCCTTGCCTGCAACAGGAGTTCCTTTGGGCAGAGGCCTGTCACCAAAACAAGGGACTGTCATTCATTCTACCCCCTGCCACCCAAACCCTGACTACAGATTCATCAGACTATGCTTGGGGGGCCCATTTGGCAGGGAGATGGATTCAGGGCGAATGGAACCCAAATCAAATGCACCTACTTATCAACTAGAAAGAAATGCTAGCTGTACAGAATGCTCTGACAGCCTTCAAGGACTTCCTTCATCCAGGACAACTACTGATAAAGACGGACAACACCACAGTTATGTGGTACATAAACAAGCAGGGGGCACCCACTCCTACCCCCTTTGCAGACTAGCCGTGGCCTTGTCGAACACAGCCTTGACTTCCAAATACATCTACAAGCTCAATTCCTGCCAGGAAAGCAAAATACTCTGGCAGATGACTTGAGCAGAAATCTTATGGACCCACACGAATGGAAACTGGATCCACAAATCTTCAGCATGTTGACACAGAAATGGGGGAGCCCAGACATAGATCTATTTGCCTCTCCTCAAAACTACCAGTTGGACAAATTCTGCACAAGAAATCACAAAAAAGCTTGGAAAGTGGATGCTCTATCCTTCACCTGGAAAAACCTATCAGTCTATGCCTTTCCCCCTCTGCCTCTGCTCTCCAAGGTTTTACTAAAAGACAGACAGGAAAAAACAAAAATGATTCTGATTGCTCCAGACTGGCCTCGCCAACACTGGTACCCACTCCTAAGTAATATGTCACACCTTCCTCTGTGGTACTTGCCTCAGATACCTCATCTATTGTCTCAGCAGAACTATCAAATTCTGCACAATCAGCTCCAAACTCTGAATCTTGCAGCATGGCTAATCAACTAATTTCACCAATCACATCTCTCAGTAAACCTGTGATGGATGTCATTTTGGAGGCTAGAAGGCCTAGTACTAGAAAATCTTATGCTGATAAATGGAAGAGATTCTATGCCTGGAACCAAGCACAATGAATAAACACAAAAATGCCCAATATTCCTCAGATTTTGCAATATTTAACTGAGATGCTTCACAAGGGCCTATCTTTTTCTTCTATAAAAATCCATGCCTCTGCCATCTTGGCTCATTACAAGACAAGAGCCTCCTCTCTTTTCTCATCCCCTGCTAAAGCAATAACTCAGAGGGGCCAAAAATTTGAGACCTCCCAGGAGAGCACCGACTCCTGCATGAGACCTCAATTTTGTGCTGGAAAATCTCACCCTACCTCCTTTTGAACCAGCTGCTACTGCAGACGTAAAATTTCTTTCTTGGAAGACGGCCTTTCTTTTAGCAGTCACTTCAGCTAGAAGGATTGAACTACAGGCTCTCATGGCAGTGGAGACTTTCATTATCTTTTATCCGGACAGGGTGGCCCTCAGGGCCAATCCTTCTTTTATGCCTAAGGGTGGTATCCAGTGTGGCTCTTAACCTGACCATTCATCTGCCTACTTTTTTCCCCAAATCCACAGAACAAGGGGGAGCGGATTTTGTATTCATTGGATGTACACAGACAACTAAGATTCTACTTAAATAGGACAAAATCTCTAAGAAAGTCTGAGCGACTACTGGTGGCATTTGCTGCAGGGACAGAGGGGAAGGCTATATCAAAGCAGACTTTTTCAAAATGGATAAGCCATTGTATTCATTTTTGCTATATGCACTATGGTAAACCTGTCCCCAAGGGGATCAGATCCCATTCCACCAGGACTGCATCTACTTCTGCAGCCTTTCTCAGAGGGGTTCCTACCATAGACATCCTAGAAGCTGCTACTTGGAGCTCAGTTCATACATTCACAAAACATTACCATTTACCACTCTTTTCTAAATCCAGGGAAAGCTTTGCCACTGCTGTCCTGCAGGGCCTTATAGCTGCCCCTAATGCTGTATAATTCCATCCTCCCATCCATAGCTTTGAGATTCTACCCAAATGTAATGACTGCAACAGTGAAACACGAAGAACATAGTACAGTTGTGTACACTTACCATAAATGTAGATGTTCGAGTGTATTCACTGTTGCAGTCCTGGTTACCCACCCGCCAGCCCCCTTTATTCTCTATTATTATACCTCTACTTTCCTTCACTATGCTCAAAAGCCTTTGTGGTGTATTTGCTTTTAGTTGGAGGTAAAATTTTTTGTGTTCTAAAATACATGCATATATTTTATATATATATATATATATATATATATATATATATATATATATATATTTTTTTTTTTGCTCCCCATTTGGGGGGCACCTGACATCTGGGCCAAGAAAAAATGGTTAAAATGGCGTCGGCTGCATGTTTTATACCCCTGACGACCTGACGTCATGGAAGAGGAGACAGCAATCGACGCAGGACCCAAGACTTTTATTCAGGCCGACTGAGGGCAACCTGCAACAGATTACCCAAATGTAATGACTGCAACAGTAAATACACTCGAACATCTACATTTATGGTAAGTGTACACAACTATACTTTTTCTTTATAACAGTTTCATTTACTCCAACATTGCTTAAATTTCAGTTCCTGCTTTCCCCTTAAACTTTCCTTCTCTTCCTATTATTCTGCAGGTATCGTTCCAAAACATTTGTTTCTGTGAAACATGCTCTTTCCTTTATCTGAAGACCCCCACCTCCAATTATTTTATATTCTTTACATTATTCAAAACTTCTGTTACAGTTGGTATACATTTTGATTTACATTTTCTAGTAACTGTTTTGTTTTTGGCAGTCAGTACCATTGAACTTAGAAAGGCCTTACTTGTGTTTAGGTAATTCAAATCGTATGTTCTGGCTCAAAGGACTCATTGTCTTAGTTATTACCATATGTTAACATGTTTTTATTTTTTAAATACTTTTTTATGTAAACCACAAGTGTGAGAAAACAACTTGATTAGCACCTTGGCAACATTTCTGTAAAGAATAACACAATAAAAACACAGAGCAAATTTTAAATGCAAAGGATAAGTCACATGATCAACATCAGGTTAAAAAAGTGAATTTAAAGAAATTAAAACGTATAATTAAAAGTACAGTGAAACAGAGTACTCCAATTTACAAACATGTAAAAATAAAAGTGAAAAATCTGTGCCATGCAATCTGTATTAAACTTGAAGATCAGCTCAGCTTCCTTTTTCAATAATATCCCATTTAAGTTGCCCTCATTACTGACTTTTGTTTCCCTGCATTTTTGGCAGTGTTCTACAGGGATTTTTAAAATTTCCAAGCTCAATACCTTCGCAAAAAAACACGTTCCCATTTACTTCCTACTTCTCTAACATACCTCTATTTGCTGCCTACCTGAGGAAACATAATCGGAAGTCTACTTGGGTTACCTGTAGTTGTAGACATCTCTATTAGTAAAATCTAATCTTCCGTCTGTACTCTTGTGCTGGCTTAGAATACTTTGCTACTTTAGGAATATAATGTTCTGTAGGATTGCTGCTGTTCTGCTTAAGGACTTGCATCCAAAATCCTACTCTCACTCTTTCTTTTAAAGTTTTCATTGCATCATCATCATTCTGTCCATTTTGGTTCTAATCTTTTGCTTAAGTTGTGTAAATGAACCTTTAGCTGCATAGCTTCAAAGTACCTCTTTAAATCAGGTAACCCTAAACAACCTTTTGTTCTATGGGCAAATCAACTTATCTCCCTTAATTCTTCCCCTCCCAAATAAATTAATTGACTCTATTAATAGTCATCCACACTAATTCTAATCTAGTTGATAAAAATACACTTGATCTGTAGTAAGACTCAAGGAATTAAAACATTTTCAGTGCTTATGTCTTACTGTCCATAACAATAAGGAGCTTTGAGTTTCTTATTTTTTTGCATTGTCTTCAGTTTAGTCTTTTCCTACACACCCCTAGCTGCCGTAATAGAATTTATTTTAATCCGTACACCTAAGTACTTCATCTTATCTTACTTCCATAAGTAAGGCTAGGGCTGAACCAATTCATCTGTGAGTGTGTAGTTCACCCCTGTAGCTTTTGTTTTGTCTTATCTTATACCTCAAAACGACTTAAATGGTCTCAAAATGTTTTATAACATTGAAATCACATTATTCTGAATTAGTTAAGATCAAAGTTATATCATAAAAATAAAGTTAACTTTTCTTGATTACCGCACCAGTTATTTCCTTGAATTTGTGTGTCTCATGTTTTCTTTAATGGCTCTAAATAAAGACTAGAAAGAAGACATCCCTGCTCAGTTTCTCTGCTCAAGTACAGCATGTCAGAGTGGAATACTCTCATCTTTATTCTTGCCTCTGACCCTTCATATTTCCTTTTTAACCCTGTTATATTTTCTTAAGGAATTCAAATGATACTATTTACCTACTCATAAAATCTCCACTGACTCTACTGATTACTTTTTCTATGTCAAGATCTACCAGCAGTAGCTGTGTTTTCTTGAACTTGTGTTGGTGTTCTCAAATGTTTGCTTACCCTCCATAAAGTGACAGTATTCCATATCCATCAGTTTTAGAACATCTTTGCCATTTTCCTAGCTAATATAGACATAAACACATTATATATTGTCGGTTTAAAATTGAAGTGGATCATTGTAAAGCCAGCTCTGAAGGGTCTTTACAGTCACTATAGCTGTCTTCCAGGATGCATGTACTTCTCCTCCCTTTTAAAATATTGTTAGTCTTCTCGATCTTTATCACTTTTCCCTCTTAACTTCAAAATTTCCATATGAATACTGTCCATTACTGGAGACTTCTGCGTTGATTGGTTATAGTTCAATGTTTTTATTTCATCTCTTCTTGTCTTAGCTATTATTGTTGAGCCTTATTTTCCTCTAACTTTGGCATTATTAGTATTTCCATGTGTGCCTTTTCTTAGTCACCCAGTTCATCTGCTGTATACAAATTTTCACATCATTTCCAGAACACCTCTTACGTTGCTAGCATATCTTATTTTTCTTGTCATACATTCCCCAAATTCAGCTTCAACTCTCACTTTCTGTTGCCCATGTCTTTTTATTAACTGTTTTTTTTTCACTGTAGAGTTATAAAAATAAAAATTATTTATTTTATTTATTGAACAGAAACATTTCTAAAATATTGTCCAGCACCCCCTTTATTTTTTTAGCACTCTATAGTTAATGTTCTGCTTCCATTGCCCTCCTGCAGTTTTAACTTTTTTTCAAAAAAATTTAATTTTCAATGAATAAACAACAAAATCACATATGATCTAATAGAATCATACATAATAGAAGTAATTGTAAAAATCATGACCAGCTATATACAATATCTGCAGTGACCTGAAACTAAAATAATGAAAATAAAGCTCCAAACTTCTCATTTTTTTATAGTCAAAATTAATTATTAACAGAAATAAAGTATAATCAATGAGAAAAATTACTTTAATCCAAGGATTATTGGTGAATAAAGTAGGATGCATTCTGAATTCTTTGACTTTGGATTCTCTGAGTGCTATTTCCTTTACAAAGAGAAAAAGTCTTTAAACAGTGGAGGCGAAGAACGTTTCATTTCTTTGTGATGCTTTTCCTGACTACTGCTAGGATGGTCTAAAGAAGATGATGCTTACCTTTCATTAAATCCATTTTATCATTTACATTAATTTATCAGAAAACAAAGCGTGTAGGAATTCCTCTGTTTGGGACCAAAATTAAGTTAAGAAGGAACATTCTTAAAAAATATGATTCCAATCAGCTTTGCATACTTATGAACATCTCCAACACAAGAGAGAGCCATTTCATCTTATTTTAACAATTCTATTTGGCATTAAAAAAGCTCTATGTAAAAATTTCCATGTAAAGATGTGCCAAAATTGAGACCAAGAAGTTTGCTTAACAGAAGATAATAAGTGAGATTTGTTAAGAGAAGTAAGATGAGAAGCATTACCTAAATTGATATGATTCCAGAATTTGAAATTTAAGTTTGCTTTATATTCATTAAATATTTTGTAAAGCTTTGAAATTAAATTATTATTGATTTTATTATTGTATATAGTTTTGTATATTAAAGATTTCAAAGCAAGTAAAAATAACCAGTCTTGAGAGTTTAAACTGAATTCCAAAATGAGCTGTTGAGTATCTTTAGGTTTCAAGTCATTAAAACATTGATACCAACAGCCAAGCACCTTAGTCTCCCATAAACCCAGTGTGTGACTATTAATTTTATTAAAAAAAATTGTGATGCAAAATGGAATGAGAGATTTGAACCAAATTTTCATATCAGTGTTAGAGAAAAGCATATTTTAAAAGATTTTATATGATTTGCATATTCCAAATCCATATGTATCAATACTTTGTGTTGTATTAGAGTACAAAGATAAAGCCAAAATGCATTATTAGTATAAAGTGGGATACATTTCTGTAAAATAATATTCTTACTGTGTAATATTGTTAAATGTCAAATTTTCCAGTTTGAACTATAAGAGAAGTGCTTTAGCTTTTGTCAGTCCCTCTAAATATGATTTACACCTTTACTAATGCATTGGTTTTTACTGCTTTCTGATGGTTGTGTTTGGAGAATACATGTAATGTGTCCTCTCAATTGACAAATCCTGCTGTGGACCACCACCAGTCTAGGTATTTGTACTTTCATAAAATGAATGCAGTCTGATAGCAAAAAAATCTGACGTCATCTCTGTGTGTTCTAACTACTGTTTAGACATTTTCCTTCATTTCATTATCTGCTTTATTCAGTTTTATCTGCTTATCTGAATAGCTACTTAATACTTTCATTTTTTATCCTTTTGTCATTTGGCTTTGTATATTCATCTACTGTCTTGCTTACAGAGGATATAAAAAGTGTACACACCCCTGTTAAAATGCCATGTTTTTGTGATATAAAAATGACCACAATAAATCATTTCAAAACTTTTCCCACCTTTAATGTGACCTTTAACCTGTACAATTCAGTTGAAAAACAAACAAATCTGTTAGGGGAAAAATATGAAAAATAAAAAAAAAATACAATAGGCTGGTTGCATAAGTGTGCACACCCTTAAATTATACTTTGAAGCACCTTTTGATTGAATTACAGCATTCAGCCTTCTTGGTTTGGAGTCGTATCAGCATGTCACATCTTGACTTGGCAGTAGTTGCCCACTCTTCCTTGCAAAAGTGCTCCAAACCTATCAGATTGCGAGGGTATCTCTTGTGCACAGCCCTCTTTAGGTCACCCCATAGATTTTTCTATTGGATTTAGGTCTGGGCTCTGGCTGGGCCATTCCAGAACTTTAATTTTCTTCTGGTGAAGCCATTCTTTTGTTAATTTGGATGTATGCTTGGGGTCGTTGTCATGTTGAAAGGTGGAATTTCCTCTTCATCTTTCTAGCAGATGCCTGAAGGTTTTGGGGGAAAAGTTTTATTTATTATTTTTATTTATTTAACATTTGTTGACCGGGCTAGTCTAGCTGGATGTATGTCCATTTTCAGTAGAGGCCCGGGGAGAAAAGCTCCAATGATTATAAAAGTTTAAACATAGTCAGGCAATACAATACAACAATAGAAACATATAGAAAAAGAGCTAGTGAATACGCATAGTAATAAAATAAGGTTAGAGCACAACTCAACAAATATAATGAACAGAATATGTTAACATTTTTAAAAGTGACTGGTATTTGGAACTGTTCATAATTCCCTCCACCTTGACTAAATCCCCAGTTCCAGAAGAAAAGTAACCCCAAAGCACAATACTGCCACCACCATGCTTCACCATGGGGATGGTGTTCTTTTGGTGATGAGAAGTGTTGTTTTTGCGCCAAACATACCTTTTTAAATTGTGGCCAAAAAGTAAAACCTTGGTCTCATCAGACCATAACACATTTTCACACATGCTTTTGGGAGACTTGATGTTTTGTTTTGCAAATTTTAGCTGGGCCTGGATGTTTTTCCTATATAAGAAAAGGCTTCCGTCTTAGAACTCTACCCCATAGTCCAGACATATGGAGAATATGGGAGATTGTTGTCACATATAGTACGCAACCAGTACTTGCCAGAAATTCCTGCACCTCCTTCAGTGTTGCTGGAGGTCTCTTGGCAACCTCCCTGACCAGGTTTTGTCTTGTCTTTTCATCAATTTTGGAGGACGTCCAGTTCTTTGCAACGTCACTGTTGTCCCATATTCTGTCCACTTTTTGATGACGGTCTTCCATGGTATATCCAATGCTGTGGAAATTTTTTTGTATCCTTCTCCTGACTGATACCTTTCAACAATGAGATCCCTTTGATGCCTTGTAAGCTCTCTATGAACCATGGCTTTTGCTGTAGCAAGCAACTGAGTAAATGTCAGGAAAATCCAACTAGGTCAGCTGAACTTTATTTGGGGTTAATCAAAGTCTCTTTAATTGATGGCAGATGTGTACCCAAGAAGACTGAATGCTGTAATTAAATCAAAGGGTGCTTCAACAAAGTATTAGTTTAAGGGTGAGCACACTTATGCAACCAGCTTATTGTATGTTTTTTTCCCCTAAGAGATTTGTTTGTTTTTCAATTGAATTGTACAGGTTGTAGGTCACATTAAAGTGGGAAAAGTTTTGAAATGATTTATTGCAGTTTCATTTTTTTTATATCACAGAAACCTGGCATTTTAAGAGGGGTGTATACACTTTTTATATCCACTGTACTTTAAACACTTCTGGGTACTTTTGATGTATTTTTCTTGTAATTTGCTAAAAAAAATGCCACCTATCATAAAGTTGCAAATTGAGCTGTTTTGTTAAACAGCTGCAAGATTTTTCTAAGTCGGGGCTTTTTCTTCTTTTCTGGTTGATGTTTATTTTGTTTCTCCAAATTTCTTCTATGCTGGCATTACAAGGCATTAATTAAAATGTGCTATCCCTAAATAAGTACTTCTTTCAGGAAAAGCTGCTAATTACAATGCTAATACATACAAGTGTAAAGTAGTTAGGTAATAGTAAATCTGTTAAATTAAAAAAAGAAAGAAAAACTGATGCATGGTTTATGTATTTATTAATTAATTTATTTATTTAGTTACTGTTTGCCAGGCTGCCTATTAAATAGGTGGGAAGTTGACTATTCTTTAGAAACATGCCATCATTACAACTAATCCCAATTAACATCTGTTTTTCCAGTGATGTAACTATATTCTGTTTGTACCTGTAATTAATGTAGGACAGTAGGGGGTGTGTTTCAACATTTTGGCAGAGGGGGGTTGAAAAGTATTTTTTATAGTAATTCTTAATTTTTTTTCAATAGTGGGATGTTTGCAGGCATGAAAATGTCGATAAGCACCCTTTTACTGAAAAAATTAAGTTTTAGAAAACAAATTTGCACATTATCTTTAATGTCAACTCATTGTTAACCAGTCTCATGTGTGAATGATGTTTAAGGGACATGAACTCTTTGAACAGTGTTGTCATGATGTGATGGAGAGCATACGTTCTCTTACATCACTTGAATACAGCTCAAAAAATTGGGTTTATTTGATGGTTTCCAGGGATGGAGGGTTTGCATTTTGTAATTCTTGATTGAAATAATTAACAAAAGACAGATCAGTATGCTTAGGGCATAATTCAGATAAGCAGCAAATTTGGAGGAAGTGTGTGTGTGTGTGTGTGTGTGTGTGTGTGTGTGTGTGTGTGTGTGTGTGTGTGTGTGTGTGTGTGTGTGTGTGTGTGCGTGCGTGCGTGTGTGTGTGTGTGTGTGTGCGTGTGTGTGTAATATACATTTTTTGCATTGACTGTCTGCTGATCATATGTTCCAGACCACTTGACCCATTTGTGCCCCATCACCAGGGTGAGAATCTGGTGGGAGAAGGACATCATTCAGGCAGCCATCACAAGTTTTTAGCTTTTTACTCCGCGGTGGTACAGCGGTAGTGTTGTTGCCTCACAGCATGAGGTTCTCCCGTTCAATTCTCGGCTGGAGTGCAGGGAGTGCCTTCTGTGTGGGGTCTGCATGTCCTCCACGTGGTTGGATGGGCATTCGAAAGACATGCGTAAATGGGCGTGCCTTCGTTAAAGGTTGGACATCGAGCTGGCACCTTGGCGTTAGTTAAAATCTACTGCCAATCATTAGCGGACCGGAGTTCCACTGTGGTGACCCCTAACCGGGAAAAGTCGAAAGACAACAACAACTTGTGCCCCAGCACCTAACTCCAACACACACTCGGCTGCTGGGAGGGGGAGAGGGATTTGTGCAACTTGGTTGCTCGTGGATGCATCCCATCAGTTCAACCAGGGATATATGCTTCAAGAAACCCTGCTCCCCTCAGACAGGTGTTTTTGTCCTCTCATCTCCACCAAAAAATTGTACTATTCTATGTGACCTCTGATTGTGGCAGGTGTGGACAGCAGCAGAGACTCTAGATAGTGCCCTATATGGGGAAGAGTTGTATAGACCAAATGCTTTGGGCATCTACTGTGGTGCACAGTATCCCTGGATCACAGATTGCACTCTGTGGCAGTGTTAGTCACTCAACAATGTAAAAATATGGTTCTAGGTAATCCAGTTGTATTGACTAATGTTGCCAAGTGGTTATGGGTATTTGCTGGCGACAAGTGGGTTGAGGACCTTGCCTGCTTTGACCTACGCCAGGGACCCATGCTAACAGTGTGAGGGATATATGTGTCCCCTACTAGCCATTCTCTGCCCACTGTAAAGTCCAGCAGCCCTGGCTGAGTAAGCTTACCAGCCAGTCGGTATCTACTTGCTCAGCTTGGGTTACCTGGGATTGCTCTATTAAGCAAAAGCTTCAACACAAAACCAATCAGCCTGTCAAACATGCGTTAAGAAATGCTACACTCAGTGTAAGTTTATGGACAGGACAGAGCTTAGCCAATTGGCTTGGGATCAAGAGTTTAGGAGGACAGACCAGAAATGGTGTGGGAATTGTGGTGAGGGAGAAGCTTCAGTAGACAGTGAGGAATGTCATCGGAATTAGTGGCAGACTTATGGCAAACAGACTCTGGTGTGCTGACAGGATGACAGGCCATTATTCATAATCTCAGCCTGTGACCCACAGCATGATTGTGATAGTGAGGAAAAGGCTGCATTTAAGACAGCAGTTGCAGGACCCTACTAGGTAAAGTAGGACAGCCTAAATTGGTGGTGATAATGGATGATCTGAATGCACATATCGGAACAGACAGAACAGGGTATGAGGGCTGCCTGAGTTCGCATATGTGGGGCAACCGAAATAAAGAGGGAAAGTCAATTTTAGACTTTTATCTGGCAAATGGCTTGATGGTGGCCAACACATGGTTAGGCAAAATAGACAGTCACAAGATCACATACAAGAGTAGCCAACATGCAATTCAGGTAGACTTTCTGCTATTAAGGAAAGGACGGTGTGGCAGAATTGGCAATTGCAAAATTATTCCCAGTGAAACAGTTGGCCCAAAGTATAAACCACTGATTACTACAATCAGCTGCAAGCGGTGGTCAGGGAAGGCTCTAAGATCAAAATAAACTATACTGAGGACCTGGAAGTTGACTGGCAAGAAAGTTTAATGTTCAAAGAATTACTCGGAGCTCTAGCACCTCAAGAAGAAGAATAAATGGGTGGAGCTGAAGAAGGGCAGCATCTCAAAACTGTGTGTGAGGACTACAGAAAAGAAATGAGGCTGAGCCAGGTATGGAAATAAGGTACATTGAAAGCTGTGGTGGAATGCAGAAGTCTAGAGAGTCCTCAAAAGAAAGGAGGAGTCCAGGAAAAAGTGGATTTAGAAAAGACAAATTAGGGTAAGGAGTATTGGTTGGCTGAAAAAGAGGCTAAGAGAGGAGAAGCAATAGTAAAGAACAAGGCATCAGATGTACTGTACCAGCTTCTGGAAAGGGACTAGGGAGATGGCACAAATAAACGATATCAGATTGCAAGACAAAGACAGAAAGGTAAAGAAGATAGTCAAACACTCTTCATAAGGAATGCCAGCAATAATCTGCTCTCCAGTCCACAGGACATCAAAGGCAGATGGAAGAAGTACTTCCAGCAGCTTCAGAATGAAGAAAATACCATAGACACTGTACTTTCCCAGACACAGCTTATAATGAAAGAAGAGGAGGATCCCACCGTAAAAAGTAAGAACAGCACTAAGAAAAATGAAGTCAGGAATGTAGCCGGCTCAGATGAGGTCACTGCGAATATGATAAAGATATTGAGTGAGGTAGAGGAAAAATGGCTCCTGAGTGTACTTTTAGCAGTATGGAGCAAAGGCATATCTCAGATGACTGGAAAATAAGCATACTAGCGCCATTGTGTTCAAGAACAAATGGGACATTCACAACTGTGGGCAGTACAGAGGTATCAAACTCGTGTCACACTGCATAAAAGTTCTGGAGAGGGTGATTAATAAAAGAATATGCATACTAGTAGAAAATAAGATGGGAGATGAGCAGTTCGGATTCAGAAGCTAGAAATGAGAAGACAGTCCAACTGGGCATTCCTAGACTTAGAGAAAGCATATGATAATGTCCCAAGAAAGCTGTTTGGGCAGTCCTGCAGTGGTTTGAAATCCCAGACGCATTAGTGTTGGCTATGTACAAGGGCTCACTGCCGTAAGTATGAGCAGTGTTAGGTCTTACAGAGGGGTTCCCATTGGGAGTGGGGATACATCATGGTTCAGCTGTGAGCCCACTGCTGTTCATACTGGTGATGGACTACATTAGCAAACAGGTTGGAAGGGACAGATCACCAAAGTTGCTGTATGCAGATGATGTGGCATTACAGGTACATGCTGATCAAGAGCTTCAGCAAAGGACAGGGGAAAAGAATGCAAAACTGGTGGTACTTGAGATGAAATGGCATACAGATAAGACGTTTGTAATGGCAGCAAATGGAGAAATCAGAAGAAGCTAAACACAAGGGAAAATAGTGGAGTAGGTTAACAACTTCAAGTATTAGGGGAGTGGTGGCTGAGGAGAAGGGAAGTCTGAATGAGGAGGTCAAAGCTAGATTCAGAGGAGCTGCAGCCAGCTGGCAAAGTGTGTCAGGGATAGTGTATGATGGAAGAATGCCAAAGAAGCTGAAAAGTAAAGTCTGGATTGTGTGCGAGAAGACCTGTGACAGTCAGGCCTGAATGTCTAAGAAGGTAGGAGAGTGGCATTGAATGGAGAGAGAGATGGTGACATCTGACACGATACTCTGGTCCCATGTAGAAAATGGAGAAAAAAGTTGTTCATGATGACGATGTGGGCCCCGGTTGCATGCAGCCCTCCTCCCTACTCCAGTGGGAGAAGCATGCAGGTCCTGCCCCCTCTGTCCCTGACTTTTCCAATGCTAGGGCCACGAATTTAATCCTGATTGCCTGCATCACAGTAAGGATTTCATCCTTTTGCACCATGGAGCCAGGCTAAATAATGAAAGAAATTTTACATTATCTATTCCATTTACTAACTGCAGAGTTTCTTCAAACTAGTGTATTCCTCAGAACTCTCCCAGTTCTTTTTGACAACCATTACATTCGTGAGACTTTTCCTTGATGTTCTTCATAATTCATTGTTGCAGTACTGACTCTTGAGATTCCTGCCTGCAGAAGCCAAACACCCAGAACAGATGTCCTTCATGGATGCATCTGCAGTCATAACAACTGGGGTTGTCCTGTCGTCAGACAGCCCTTCAGTCGGCCGGATTCCAAAGTCCGGGTCCGGCTTCGGCTGATGTCGCACTTCACCCGACGTCATCTCTGTTGGTCTTCGGGTATAAAGGCATCAGCCGACGCCATTTTCCTCAGTCTTTCTTGCCGTGGCGCCAAGCAGAAGCTGTTCGCAAGTGCCGGTCGGTCGGATCCAGAGATTACTTCTACGAATACTACCAAGACTTCTAAAGCTAAGTACCCGTTGGGACTCTTTCTTGCCTCAGCCGATGTCAGAAAAAGTTAATAATTGTTTAACCTGTGGGAAGCAAATACCTCATAAGGATTTCCACTCTTACTGTCTGCCTTGTTTAGGCCCAGCCCACGACGTAGCAGCCTGTTCGCCTGTGCTTCTTTCAACCCGGCGAACGCTTAGGCGTCGGTCGGAGTTTGCTGAACAGTTTTTCGGTTCTGATTTTGCGTATATTATGCCGCCGGATCCTCCGACTACCCAAACTGCTAAAACGCAAAGATAAAGACCGACATTCGGTCCACGGTTTCGCCGAAACCATGGTTAAGCAAACCGCGAGTGTCTCTGTTTCGCCGAAACCGAAAACTGATCAAAATACAGCAGAATCTATCACTACCACTGAGGCCCCTGCTACTTCTCTTGAATCGGCCTCAGAAATTTTATCCACTACGGTGGTTGCCACTGACTTATCAGACACCATTCCCTTGGATGTGTCTACCCCAGCACGTGGTGCTGCTAGGCCTCCAGCAGCCATGTCCATTAAGGCCTTTGCCAGGGCCAAAGCAGCCAAAACTACTAGAACAGTGCCTGCTAAACCCCCTACAACCCGGCCCTCTTCTAGTGCACAAATGCTTACTCTGGCAGAAGATTTAATTTTATTAATTAGGGGATCTCAATCTCACCCAGACAGGGCCTCTCAGCCCCCAGAGAAGAGACCTAGGGCAGAGCCCCCCGAGCCTGTGTCCTCTGATGATTCTGCTGATGAATCAGACATAACAGACCAGCCAGAGGCTCCTTTCTCCAATTTTGAAGACTCAGATGCTGAAGAATCCATTCCAGCTGCCTCCCACCAGAAGAATTTTCCTTTGGGGAAACCTTACATGCCATGCGAGAGCAGTTCCAATGGCAGCAGCAGGATTTCTCAGACTCCAGAAAAGACTGAGAACCTTTCTGCACCTTCCACAACACAGGCCCTTAGCTATACCTCCTGTGCTCTCTGTAGTGGATGATGCCTTCAATGATGTCTGCTCTGCACCAGATTCTTTACCTCCAGCCCCTGCCAAACCAGACAGATTTTACAGGGTACCAGACACTCATCACCACCTTTACAAGGCCCCACTTGCAGACCCCGAAACTATATCCCAGGGTCCCAAGGCAGTAGCCACGACCACAGCTAAAAACCCTATTCCTTCTGAAAGGGAAGCCAGGTCTCTAGACAGATGGGGCAAAAGGTTTACACTTCAGCTACTCTCTCAGCTAGAGCTTTAAACTGTCAGTTTCACATGATACAATACCAAGAGTTTATGCTTGATCAGTTAACAAAACAGCTATCCTCTGATGAATCAATTGATAAGAAATATGTATTAGAAATGGTAAATAACATACAACAGGTTAGTAACCATTCCTTAAAATGTGGCTATGATGCACTGGAGGCTTCATTTAGATCAGCCATGACTGGCACAGTGATAAGAAGGCATGCATGGCTAAAGGAACAAGCTTTACGGATCATGTTAAAGCTAAGTTATTAGATGCTCCTATGGATAAGACCAGCTTGTTTGGTACACCTGCCCAGCAGGTAATGAAGAAAATGGAAGAAAAGGCAAAATCTGTTCAAACGGTTAAAGATTTCTTGCAGGTCCAACCACCAAGGTTTAGCAGGAACTGGCCTGCCAAAAATTGGTCCTTTCCTGACTCCACAAGATCCCAAAGGGGCAGGAATAGACGTTCCAGAGGCAGAAACCAATCCAGAGGAGGTGCCTACAGAGGACGACAGTGGCAAGGTAACAACAGAGGCACAGACACAACCACTGCCACTACAACAACACAGCCACAGTGACTTAACTCTAAATCCGCCTACCAGAGAACAAATAGCAGCTCCATTAGGCGGCAAATTAACCTTATTTTCAGAGAACTGGCACTATATCACAAAAGACAAGTGGATTTTACAAACCATAGATCAAGGTTACCGGTTCCACTTCCACACTTTACCAGTCAAAAGAGGAATGCCAAATCTACCTCCAAATCAAAAAACAGAGGCTCTACAACAGATAATGCAGTTAGCAAACATGAGAGCTGTGGAAAGAGTGCCAACAACAGAACAAGGAAAGGGATTCTACTCAAGACTATTCCTAGTTCCAAGAAAGGAAAAAGTTGGAGACCTATTCTCGACCTGTCCACCTTAAATACATACATCATTGTCCCAAAATTCAAAATGCTGACCCTACAGCAACTTCTTCCCATGCTGGGCAAGGAGTGTTGGCTGGTAACTCTAGATCTCAAGGAGGCATACCTGCACGTCCCCATTCGACCAATCTGCAGAAGATACCTCAGATTTCTTGCAGGATCAGAGCATTATCAATTCTCAGCATTGCCCTTTGGCTTATCTACTGCGCCCAGAGTATTCACAAAATGCCTGGCATCAGTAATCGCCCACTGCAGACTACAGGGAATTCAAATTTACCCATACCTGGACGACTGCCTGCTACAAGGGGACAACAAAAGCAAGCTGACAACAGATTTACAAAGGGTCATTTACTTGCTACAAGCACTGGGATACACAGTCAATTTACAAAAATCAAGGCTGATCCCATCCCAGACAAGGTCATTCTTGAGCGCGCATTGGACACAGTAAAACAAATGGCTTTCCTAACTGCAGAAAAACAAAGAGAACTCCCTCTTTACTTCTTGGCACTAACAAAACAGAACAAGTTAACAGCAAGAAAAGTACTGCAGGCCTTGGGCTTCATGGCATCATGCATAATCTTGGTTCCACTTGCCAGACTACATATGAGAAAACTACAGTGGTACCTAAAGAATTTATGGTCCCAACACAGGCACAGCCTAGAAACAGAAATTCCACTAATTCCATGCTTAAAACAGGAGTTCCTATGGTGGGCTCAAGCATGCCAGTCAAACCCAGGGCTACCCTTTCGCAGATGTCAAGCAAGCCAGACCATCACAACAGGCGCTTCAGACCTAGGATGGGGGGCCCACATGCTGGACAAATGCGTGCAAGGATTGTGGATGCAGGATCAACTTCACCTGCACATCAACCTAAAAGAAATGCTGGCAGTAAAACTGGCAATCCTAAACTTCAGACCATTTCTCAAAGAGGGCCAGTTGATGATAAGGACAGACAACACCACAGTCATGTGGTACATCAACAAACAGGGAGGCACTCATTCATACCCCCTATGCAGAATGACTTTGGAGCTGTGGAACCTGGCACTCAGCTACAACATCCAGTTACAGGCAATATTTGTACCGGGAAAAGAAAATTCTCTAGCAGACATATTAAGCAGAACCACATCGGATGACCACGAATGGATGCTACACCCGGACATCTTCAAGACCATCTCAAAGAAATGGGGAATGCCTCAGATAGATTTATTTGCTTCCCCTCTCAATCACCAGCTCAAAAAGTTCTGCACAAGGACATTCCACCCACTAGAATGGA
Organism: Protopterus annectens; assembly: GCF_019279795.1. Taxonomy (NCBI): domain Eukaryota; kingdom Metazoa; phylum Chordata; order Ceratodontiformes; family Protopteridae; genus Protopterus; species Protopterus annectens. The sequence continues at coordinate 413,169,867 of NC_056751.1, forward strand.
AAGTGGATTCGCTCTCCTTCAGCTGGAAAGGCCTAACAGCATATGCATTCCCACCTCTTCCCTTGATACACAAGGTATTACTAAAAATCAAGGAAGAACGTCCAAGGATAATCCTAATAGCTCCAAACTGGCCAAGACAACACTGGTACCCACTGCTGAGGAGCATGTCTCAGAACAATATGTGGCCAATACCCTGATGTGTTTGATGTTAAATCAGAACAACTACAGCATCATGCATCCATACCTAAAAACGTTGCAACTGACTGCATGGAACATCACATAGCAGCAGCTAATCCAGAACTTTCCCAAAGAGTTAAAGACATTATTCTTGAAGCCCGCAGACCTTCAACAAGAAGGAACTATGCAGGAAAATGGAAAAGGTTTGTCATTTGGAGTACTGAAAGAGGAAAAGATGTGTCAAACATAGATATGCCTAACATTCTGGAGTATCTGGCAGAACTTCTACATACAGGCCTGTCCTACTCCTCCATCAAGATACATGCATCAGCTATATCAGCAGAATACAGCTTTGATCCACCTGTTTTTTCACACCCATTACTCAGACAGTTCCTCAGAGGAATCAAGAACGTAAAACCTCCAAGGAAACCACCATTACCAGCTTGGGACTTGAACTTTGGGCTAGAAAAGTTGACACTATTACCCTTTGAGCCAGCAGCAACAGCAGACCTACAGCATCTATCGTGGAAAACCGCCTTCCTACTGGCAATAACCTCAGCCAGGAGGGTTTCTGAACTCCAGGCCCTAATGGCAGTACAACCCTTCCTAATCTTCCATCCAGATAGAGTGTCCATGAGGACTAATCCTACATTTATGCCTAAGGTGGTATCCAGAGTGTCTTTAAACCAGGCAATCCACCTACCTACCTTCTTTCCCAACCCACAAAACAGAGGGGAAAGAATACTGCATACCTTGGATGTACATAGACAGCTACGCTACTACCTGGACAGAACAAAAAGTAGCAGAAAAACTGATCAGCTTTTGTAGCCTATGCAACAGGAAGGGAAGGAAAAGCTATTTCCAAACAGACAATCTCCAAATGGATAGGAAATTGCATACGATTCTGTTACTCCTTCCATGGAAAACCAATTCCACAGAACATAAGACCTCATTCTACAAGGGCAACAGCCACTACCACAGCCTTTTACGAGGAGTGGCAACCAAAGACATTATTGAGGCGGCTACTTGGACCTCCGTGCATACATTTGCCAAGCATTATAATTTGCCTCTATATTCCAGATCCCGAGCAGGGTTTGCCACTGCTGTACTGCAAGGGATCCTAAACACACCATAATCTAGTTTCTTCCTCCTCCCTAGTTGGCTATGGTATTCTACCCAGTTGTTATGACTGCAGATGCATCCATGAAGGACATAGTACAGTTTTGTACCTACCATAAATGTAGATGTCCGAACTGGATAGCATCTGCAGTCAGGATTACCCTCCCTCCTTCCCCTCTGTGGTACTCCTAGGGTGTTTACCCTCCTAATAGCTAGCTGGTGGGGGGGAGTCTTTTATGGTGTATTTGTTGTAGATATGTACATACATGCTTATTTTTTGTGTTTACCACTATCTTTTTGGAAACATTGGCATTTATCCAAAATTTTTAGCCTACAAGAGGGCTACTGGCATCTGGGGCAAGAAACACTGAGGAAAATGGCGTCGGCTGATGCCTTTATACCCGAAGACCAACAGAGATGACGTCGGGTGAAGTGCGACATCAGCCGAAGCCGGACCCGGACTTTGGAATACGGCCGACTGAAGGGCTGCCTGACGACAGGACAACCCCAGTTGTTATGACTGCAGATGCTATCCAGTTCGGACATCTACATTTATGGTAGGTACAAAACTGTACTTTTCTGTAGCTTTTCATTGTTTAGATAGGCCTGTAGACTTCCCTTCCACATAAACATCAGGACACTGGCGGTATAGAGGGATGTTGGCTGGCACCATGTTCAGATATTTTTTGCTGCAGTTTGTATGATTCAGCTTAAATTTCTAAGTTTCTGGTTGCATTATCAGTTTTGGTGGGTTGGCCTGCTTGTGGAGTTTGAGGGAAGTATCCCTACTGGGAAAATAATCCTTGTTTTTACTTTTGACTAGTGAGAAGTGTGGATGTCTGATGGTAAGATTAACAAATGTCTTAGGTGCAGGAAGCAGATACTGTGTAGAGATTTTCATAATTTTTTTGCCTCTTGCTCTTTCCACAATCATACGTGGTGAAATGTCCTTAAAGGACTCCACATCTCAGTAGCCAGGACAACCAGGCAGTTGCTCAAGTTTGTAGCAAGAGTTTCCCATTACCATTTCACTTCCTTGTTCTTTGGCTTGTCTAGCCCACTCAAAAGCTTTTACTAAGAGACTTTTTAGTAATTGTTTTTTTTGCAGTGCAAAGGTGTGTTTACATTCAACCATACATACCTAATTTTCTCAATCAGTTTATGACCTTGGAGGAGATTCAAGAGGTGCTTCAAACTATACTTAACTGTTTCCACTCCCCCTAGGACTGTTTATAAATCTTCCAGTCCCATCTGTCACCCACAAGACTAGCCTTGTTCTTTGGAATGTTGCTAGATGCTAAATGCAGATAAGCAAAAAACATTTGTTCCAGAAAGCAAGATCTTTTTTTGTTACAGTACTTAATTTTCCATCTTGAATCAAATCCCTGCCAGAGAGTTCTTTTGAGTCCTTGGGTACATGGCTGTTTGTATCCTGATGGCCCCCTAGTAAGACTTCATATAAGGAAATTGCAGTGGAACAGGTATTGCCAGCATGTCCATTTCTTACATTGTCTCATCCCAAATGAACTCTCATGGTGGGCAGGCTGAGTATTCTGAAACCTGTGAGTGCCTTTCATGGTCATCCCAGGTTCTCACACCCACAAAATGGACACCTCCAGTTTGATTTGGGGGCACACATGGGGAGTCTGAAGGTTCAGGGACTTGGGGCAGGGTATTGAAAAAGAAGTCTGTCTACATAAAAAAATGATAGCAGCAATTTTAGCCATTGAAGCCTTTTGAACTATATGACAGTAAACAAATCCTAATGGACCATACCAAAGTAAGGTGGTGTATTAACAAGCAAAGGAGAGGGAACAAATTCTTAACCACCTGTGAAAGGTAGCTGAGCAAAAGATGCATTCTCCATAACCTGAACAAATCTGTTCCTATATGCTTTCCCTCCAAAACCCTTATTCTCCAGGGTATTACAGAAGGTAAAGGAGGACAGGCCAAAAGTAATACTAATAGCTCCATGCTGTCCCCTCCCAAAAGTAGTGTGTTGAGCTTACTAGGTGTTGAACATCATTGGCCCTTTGCTATTCTCCCATTATCAAAATATTCAAATATGTGTTTTGCAGTACTTTCCAGGAACCATATTCACAGACTCCAACCCCTAGGAAAATAGTGTTTCAGGTCCAGCGCTGGCTTTGTACAGAAACCCAGTAGTAGATCCTCTTGCTGTATCCACGAAAGCTTCTAGAAGACTTTAAGTAGTTCCTAGGAATATACTAGGCTAACAACCACCAGGGCCTTTATAAGCCTAGCCATCCAGTCCAAACCAAGTGTGTTCCTGTGTATCATGTGTGGTTATGAGGAGTGTGTTAGTCATGAAGTTTGTAGAGATTATTTGGGGGGGGGGGGGTAGTTTTGGTGTTACTGTCTGCCTCTGTCTGTCAGAGACATGGGAGCCAGATCCAAGGTGAATTTCTGATTTCCCATCCATTGGTCAAGGTTGCACTTAAATAGAGTTAGGGATGGACTGTTTCATATGGATGGAGAGCCTGTTCCAAAGCTTGGGGATCCTCTGATGCACACCTGTCTCACTAACATGTCTTATTTATGTTGCAACTAAAATTTAAATCCCTGGATCTACTGGCTCTGATGCTGTTTGTTTTGTGGATGTGCAAGACCTGAGCACACTGCCTGTTGGCAGAGGATAGAATTTTAGGAAGATTTGGTACCTTTGCCATCGTAGTTATTAGGGCCATTGGTAACCAAACTCCATATGGTTTGCTTTCTGGGAATATTTTGTCAAAGTAAAGGAAGTGCTTGGAAACTCATAGTGAAGTTTCATTTTCCCTTCTGCTCTTGTCTGCTATTGAAATCCACTCAGTCATATCCTGTCCTGACTTTATTTTGAGTAAAACTACCCTTCACACTTCAGTACATCTCTCACTTAAAATTTCCACCTTCTTTATTTAATGTCCTTCTTCCGTGTTTGTACTTGATAATGTATGATTTTATATCCTTTTACTTTTGAATGCACACAGGCAGTAACTTTGAGTATTTATGTCTCTTCTGCGATGTAAATATGTAGCTTGTCTCCCTAGGTCTGTGCTGAAAACTGGTTCCATTACCCATTCAGACTTTCCTGGTAAACAAATGGCAATAAGTAAGTATATGGCTGATTTCCACGGGGCCTGTGCTTATGAGGTATGCCTTTTCCAAATAATGTGAAGGGCAGTCTCTCGATATTCCCCAGAAGTGTACATGCTCTTTTTGGGTTGTCTTCTGAAGACATCTTTAATAGGTTAGAAGAGAAAGGGAAAATCACACAGTTAAGTAGCTAATATCCAGCATATGGATCACTGTTGCAATAGTACTGACTACTGGAACATCTGCTACAGAAGGCCCATCATCAGGCCTGACTTCTAGAGTTAAGCATCTTTCCATTTTCTGGACATTCAGGTGTCTGTATCAGTGGGATGTCAGCATATACACAATGTGACATGGGCATTTATTTGTGCCATCTTCATCTTTCTTGCTAGTGGTATGATTCATATATCAGTTCATGTTACCAGCATCATTAGTTCAGCATTTTCAGCCTGCTGTAGAGCAAAATAGCAGATAAGTATCTCACCTGGACCAGTTTGCTTATGTTTTCATTTCTTTTTTTTTTGCCCTATTTGCTCCTGCTGTCAGTCATCAGCCCCCTCTGCAAACCGATTGTCCCATTCATTCCTCATAACTGGAGCAGAGGTAAACTGGGAGGGAGCCATCATTCAGATAGCCAGCAGCTGTAGTTTCACATTTTTTGCTACAAATTTCCCCCCACATGCATGCCCCTGGTGAGGTGCCAGAGAGGTGAATGTGCAATGAGCTGAGCTCAGAGGCTGTCCCTTCACTTCCCTCAAGGGAAGTGCCCTTCGAGCAGCCCTATCCCTGAAGCAGTTATTGATGTTTTTTGTGGTCTTATTCAGGAAAACTGTACTGTGTTGTGTACTCTTGAGTGCACCCAATCATTCCCATTCCCTAGAAGAGGCAAGCAGGCCAGAGTACTTCACTACCCCTCCCACCTGCCTGGTTCTTCCAGTGTTGGTAGTGCTAATTGAACATCAGTTGACTAGGCTGAATTTAGGGCTTCATCCTTCTGACCATGCAGCCAGGCTATTTTTTTCTGTTATACTTCCTGGGCTGTGCCATTCTGTGGGGGTGGGGAGTTGGGGGGGAGGGTCAGACAACTGTTATATTCTGTGGTATGTCTGCTCCAGAAGGAAGTAATTGTGCATGTGGTAGACAGATTTTCCATAATGACTACTATACAGAATGATTTCTGTCTGGGATCCCAACATGATATTCCTCTTTGTAATATTTGCCAGGAATTTAATCATAAGACAATAAGGAGAAAGGACTATTTGGAAAGGAAGAGGCTTGAGGACTTATACCATACTACTACCATATCTTTCAGCATTCCATCATCCCTTTCATGTGTGACACTATTAGAAAAAGAAGGGAGACACAAGCAAAGGAGAAGGATGAAAAGAAAATAGGGGCACTTCTTCAGATCCTCAGGATGCTTTTTGGTGAGGATTCCAGGCCTACTGAGATACTTTTGCAGCTCTGCTCAGGCATCTGCATCACTGGAGTCCCCATACAGATGCCACCAGACTTGTCTTCCTAAGCTGAATTCCTTCCACAAGAAGGGAGGATGGAAATCCCTTAATTAATGTTTGTTTGGGAAGATACATGGATTTGGAAGGTGAAGATGGTCAAGGATACCTTCTTTTAAACCTAGTCCTCTGAGGTGGCTGCCAAGGTCAAGAGGACTCCCTTGTCAAAGCATAAGATATCTGCTAGCCTGAGTTCCCTCCAGTTGTCTGGAGCTTGGGCAACAGCTATACCCTCACCCCAATCTCTTTTCCAGGACTGGTTCAACCTGGCCTAGGGCTTCTTACATTTCATACAAAGCTTTCAGTTGTCTACAGCCATCTGTGAATAGAGTTGGCAAAAAAGTGTGTGCTATAACCATGGCCTTGAGAGAGATTAGTTGTCACTCTCTCACATTAGATGTCAATGGGACATCCTCAAGCAGATAGAGGATATGCAATCAGCGAGCGTAGAATTTGCTGTTTTTGTCACCCTTCATAATGTAGTTAAAGAACTGAAAGAAAAGGGGAAGACCATGGAGTAGTTTATGCAGTTTTCATCCGCTTCTGCGCAGGCAGGATAGACAGTTAAAAGCAGTGATTAATGTAGTCAAAAGAATGCTTTTTAGACTAAGCAGGGCTAAGGAGCTGGTAGAGGCAGACAACAAGGTTGTGGGGGGGAGAAGCTAGTCTCCTTTTCTCGCAGGATACTAGCAGACAGTAGTGTGTCATCAAATGCCACCCCCCCCATCTTGCATTTGAGTTAGACAGCTTTCCCATTTAAAAGCCAGTTGTTTCAGAATTACATTAAAATCTGCTGGGCATTGCCTATACTTGCACCACGTTGTTAAGGCCTGCCACTCCTAATCTGTATCCATCAGGTCAACACCCTCCCTACCATTCTTCAAAACTATTCGGAGAGACTTTATAGCAAAAGCTGTCTCTATTCTTGCTCAACACCAGGATAAACTATATCCCTAAATGTGAACAAGTACCCATTCATAGCTTACACCTCTGTACTCTCCCTTCTTCACTAGCCTCCTTACTTCTATCAGTTTCTCTCCCCTGGCTTTTTCTCTAAATATACAATAAGCCTGTTTTTCTCTCACTTTATATTGCAATTCCTGTTTGTGTTAATTAATATGTAAACTGGCTAAAATTTCTCTAAATAACAAACCATTGTCGTATAACTCGTATCTGTTCTTAACCAATATTTTCATATTATGTCTAATTGGGTATAATTATTTAAACTGTAGATGTTTATTTTTGAAGATTGTAAAACTGTTCTTAAAATGTTTTGCAATACCTTGGTGCTTTTTTTTCCTGGCCACTGCTGAAAATGGATTCCTACCCAGTTGGACTTTCCCAGTAACCTAATGTCAATAAATCTCTTTTTGCTTAGAGAAAAACAGCTCTTATACTCACTTTCTTCACTTGTCTAGAGGAAAGTAGTTTTTTATTCAGGCATGTCCAAGGGTCAGCTCCCAGTGTTCTCTCCTGTCTATCTGATGAATCTGGGCATCTTGAAGCAATGTAGCAAGTGCCTCATGTACACAGGCAACCCTCTCCTCCTACCACCCAACACCACAACCTGTGAGAGATACACTTATCTATCCAAACTGGAGGTAAAGCTCTCTCCAACCAAGACTGAACCTGACAGTCAAGAGGAGAAGGTAAACACTTGCACCACACCATACTCATCACATAGTCCCACTAAACCTACACCACCAAAATCCACACACAGAAACACAAAAACATTTGCAGAGTCTCTCAATAATAATCTGCTCAAGCAACAGAGACCTCCAAAGCAGAAAGGCAAGCAACCTCCACCCCCAACACAACCCAAATGACACATAGCCCACAGACCCAGTGTGCCAATAAACCATAGCCCATAAGGCAAACCAACATACCCAAAACACTAGCCATAGGTGACTCTATAGTCAGGCACACTGATGTCCCACTCACCAGGCTAAACAAGGCAAAGGTTACTGTTAGCTGCCTGTCGGGTGCCAGGATCCGCCATATAACCCATGCACTCTGGTCACTCCACAACAAGTACAAATACGATTCTGTCATTGTCCATGTTGGTGTGAACGACCTGAGATGTACCTCCTTGGACTACATGAAAAGAGACGTGGAAGAACTCTCTGATCTTGTAGCCCAGGCAGATATGACCCTAGCCCTGAGTAGCATCCTGCCATCGCCTAGAATGATATCGCAGTACAAGGACAAAATGATTGACTTCAACAATTGGCTAAGCTTCTGATGTCATTCTAAGGGGATCCAGTGACTGCCTGGGACAGCATGGTCGACAGACCATGATGCTTTGCCAGAGATGGCCTGCACCTGTTGCCCCTGGGATTCAGGATACTGGCTAAGGCTCTTGCCGCCCCTATAGTGCCTTTTTTAGGCAAGGTTCCAATGACAAATTCACCACCGTGACAGGAAGAGGCAAGCAAAAACTGAGAGTAATGCTACTCAATGCTAGAAATCTAAATCTCAAAATGCACTCATTCGAGGCACTCCTTAAAATGGAGAACATCGATATCTGTGCAGTGACCTGGTTCAAGGCTGTAGAGAGCACCACTGCATTACCAGGCTGTCACTCATGCCACACATTTCGGCCATCTAACCTGGACCAGAACACCAAAGGCAGAGGTGTGTCCATATTCATTAAAGATATCCACACCTCCAGGCTAGTTGCGCAGCATAATGCATCCAAGGTTTTCCAAGTGCAACTAACTCTGGGCAAAACTGCAATCCAAATTGTAGCTTGCTACAGATCCCCCACCATGCCCCAGGATTCCCACTCCTCTTTTCTTGATATACTGGAAAATATTAAGGTTCATCCAAACACCCTAATAATAGGCGATTTCAAATACCCCACCATTAACTGGGAAAACTACTCATGTACCAACTTCTTTGCATAACGCTTTCTGGAATTCATAAATTCCAATGCCCTGGATCAACTTATCCACATCCCCACCGGGGGCAACAATATCCTAGACCTAGCCCTTACCAACATGAATGACCAGTGTTCCACACCTGAAGTCAATTCCTCGTTGGTCAGATCCGACCATAAGCTAATCACCCTAGATGTCTGCATCCCGCCCACACCCACCATTAAGGAAACCACGGTAAAAAATTTCTCCAAAGCCAACTTCATGCTTCTTAAGACAGACGTGGCGAACTTCATGACACCCATGCAGATGGACAGTACAGTTACGACTGCTGAATCCTACACAAATACACTCTAGAAGCACATACACAAGTGCATGGATCGTACTATTCCAAACAGAACCAAAATGCTATCCTCCAAAAAAAGGAAGCCAATCTGGTGGTCCCCTGCCATAAACAAACTCTACAACAGAAGGAATAAACTGTTGCAAAAGAGATTAAAATCCCATGAGTGGAGGAGCTCCCTGGTCAGCCTCAGTAAGAAGTTGAGATCCCTTATTAGATCCTCCAAAGCTAGCTACAAAAACAAAATCACCACTGATTCTAAGGGCAACCACAAAGCATTCTTATAGCTATGTCAGGAATCTCAATGGCAACACCCAGATCTGCTCTGAGGTACTTCATAACAGCATGAAAATTACAGAACCAACTGATATTGCCAACATCCTGGCAGATAGGTTCAGTGCTAACTTTAACCCCCTCTCATCCCCTAAAGGGCCCATATCTACACAGGAAGAATGCAGAGTCCCTGTAATCACATCTATGCAGGTAAAAGCTGCACTCTCTAAAACCAAAACACAGCATCCATGGGACCGGTCAACATCCCAGGCTGCGTTTTACACGAACTTCAGAATGAACTGGCTCCCACCTATGCACCATGTTCAATCATAGTCTCACATCAGGATTTGTGCCCACTGAATGGCGCACAACAACAGTTATCCCACTCCACAAAGGGGGAGCCACTACTGATCCTGGGAACTATCGCCCTATTAGCCTGACTAGCCTGGTCTGCAGGGCCATGGAATGTATCATCATGGAACTCATAAACAAAGACATTGGTAACCTCCAAACTCTGGACCCCACCACGTTCGGGTTTGTGAAAGGCAGATCATGCCTTCTGAACCTGATCGACTTCTTTGAGGCAGTCACCAAAGTTGTAGATGAGGGTAAGGTGGTTCACACAGCCTATCTTGACCTCGCCAAGGCTTTCAACACCATCCCCCATTCTGGAATTATAGTTAAACTCACTAAACTAGGTATAGATCCCTACGTCACAAGATGGGTTGCCAACTGGCTCACTGACGGAACCTACACTGTAAAAGTTGCAGACTCCAAATCTGACTTTAAACCAGTGACGAGTGGAGTACCACAGGGTTCAGTCCTGGGACCTCTCCTGTTTGGTATCTACTTCTCTGAAGTACAGACCAACACAAAAGGACACTGGCTAACGAAGTTCGCAGATGACTGCAAACTAGGAGCCATAGTTGAGTCCCCAAATGATGTGAACATCCTACAGAAAGGTCTCACTGAGACAGATGCCTGATGTCAGAAGCATGGCCTCAAGCTCAATGCTAAAAAGTGCATTGTCATCCCCTTTGGTAAAAACTCTGTACCCATGAACTACCACATAAATGACAGTCTACTTATTGCCGAATGTATGATGAGACCTTGGGACTCAGGTGGACAGTAGTCTTTCCTTTGATAATCACATTGCCTCAGTAGTCAGGAAATCCTTCTATGTGGCACACCTCATCACAAAAGGGTTCTCATCCAGGAAAAAAGAGGTCATTGATGTTCTTCGTGTTTCACTGTTGCAGTCATCACATTTGGGTTATCTTCCTGCAGGTAGCCCTCAGCCGGCCTGAATACCTCAGTCTTTGGATTTCTGCTTTGGATGCTGTCTCTTCTTCCATGACGTCAAGTCATCAGGGGTATAAAAATGCAGACAACGCCATTACGTCAGTTTTTCTTGCTGTGCGGTGCTCGAATCAGAAGCAGTTCGCAAGTGCAGGTTGGCCAACTCCTGAAATTTTTTTTGAGTTTCTGACTTGAAGTCTTCAAAAAGATAAGTACCCCGTTGGGGATCCTTTTTTCTTGCTCTAACCGATGTCAGAATAAATTAACAATTGTCTTTCCTGTGGAAAGCAAACACCTCCCTAGAGATATTAATTCTTACTGCGTCACCTGTTTAGGCCCAGACCACGACGTCCCTCGCTGTCAGTTTTCTGCCTTGTTCAATGCCTGAACTATTCATCGGGCTATTTTTGTAGCTAAACACTTTCGTTCTCAGTCTCCGTACTCCGAAATGGCTTTGTTAAGCCATCCGACTACCGATCTTCCAAAAAAATGTAAGGATAAAGACAGAGACAGACCGCATAGGTCCAAAACTGCTGACGATGCTTCCAATAAGCTAGTCCCCAGTCCACCGGTACTCAGTGAGGTGCTTTCACAGCCCCTGATACCTGCTACTACACATCCGCAGGCCTCTACTGAGACCCATTCAGAGTCCAGTATGCAACAAGATGCATGGAACCTGCGGATGTCTCTACCTTGGATGGGTCCAGAGCCGCTGTGCAATCACCAGCTTATAAGGGTGTATTCAGGCCTACCGATTTTCATATCAAACCGACAACTTCGTTTCAAGCTAAGAATACTGAATTCCTCAGGCCTAATGCTCACACTAAGCCTAGAAAACCGATGACCAAAGCGCATTCTCAGGCCCATATGCCTCAAAAACAAATGATTAGAATGGCTGAAGACCTTATTACCTTAATTAGGGGAAGCCAGCCTCCCCCCTCTGAGACCTAGAACTGATTTTCTTTCTGATTCTTCTGATCAGGAATCTGATATCTCTGTTCCTTCTGACTACCAGGATTTACCCTTCTCTACTTATGAGGATTCTAATGCAGAGGATTCCATTCTCTCTGCTTCCCTTCCAGAAGATTTTTCTTTTGGTGAAACCTTGCATACCCTTAGGGAGCATTTCTGCTGGGAAAGCCAGGACTATTCTCAGTCCAAAAAGAAACTTAGTGAATTTTTAAACCTGCCTCAACACAGGCCTCTAGCTATCCCTCCTGTTCTGGGATTGTAGATGATTTTCTTGGAATCCAGCCTTACCCCAGACACTTTGCCTCCAGCTCCCAGGAAACTTGACAGGTACTACAGAGTACCTGACTCTCACAAATTCCTTTTAAAGAATCCTACTACGGATCCAGAGACCATTTCCCAAAAGGCATTAAGGCTACTACTGCCAGAAATCCTATCCCTTCTGATAGGGATTTGAGAGCTTTAGACAGATTGGATAAGAAGGTATATACTTCTACTATTTTGCCCATTAGGGCTTTAAATTGCCAGTTTCATATGTTAAAGTATCAGCAGCATATTATGGGATTAATTAAACAGAAAATGATGTTGATTCCTGACTCTGCTGAACACAAAGATTTACAAGAGTTAATGCATTTTGCTGACCAAGTAGGTAAACATACTTTGCAGTGTGGATGTTCATCGTGTTTCACTGTTGCAGTCATTACACTTGGGTTATCCTGCTGGCAGGCTACCCACAGTCGGCCTGAATTCCAAAGTCCTGGTCCGGTGTCGGTTGCTGTCGCCTCTTCCCTGACGTCAGTGGTATAAAAGATGCAGCCGACGCCATTTTCTTCAGTCTTTCTTGCCGCGCGGTGCCCGAAGCAAAAGCAGTTCGCAAGTGCCGATCGGCCGACTCCTGAGATTTTCAAAATTGAATTTCAGAACCGAAGTCTTCAATAAAGCTAAGTACCCCATTGGGGAAACTTTTTCTTGCTCCAGACCGATGTCAGTAAAAGTTAACAATTGTATTTCTTGTGGGAAGGAAATACCTCATAAGGAGTTTCACTCTTACTGTATTCCTTGCCTAGGCCCTGGCCATGACGTTGCTAGTTGTCGGTTTTGCGCTAGATTCAACCAACGCACTTTTAAGCGTCAGTTTGATTTTGCTTTACATTACTTTGGCCGCAGGATTAATTATATAATGCCGTCGGAACAACCGACTGGAATTCATAAAAAGCGCAAGGACAAAGAAAAGAACAGGCATCCGAGGTCCAAAACCGACGACGAAGCCTCTTCTAGGCCAGTCGCCGGTTCTCAGGGAGGCGCTTTCGCAGCCCCCAACACCCGTTACCTTAGAGCCACAGGCCGCCTCCGACTCCCACGTGGAGACAACTAGGCCTCTGGAAACTCAAAGTATTAGGCCTACGGAGACTATTCCCTCAGATGGGTCTGGAGCCGCTGAGCAGGCATCGGCTTCTGAGGGTGTTTTCAGACCTACACAGCTTACTATCAGGACTACTTCAGCAGCCAAGACGAAGTCTAAAACACCTATAAAGACAAAGAAATAAGTACAGCATTCACCTGGACAGTCATCCATGCCAAAGAAACAGATGCTTAAAATGGCCGAGGACCTAATTACTCTGATCAGGGGTTCCCATCCCCCTCCTGATAAAAGGCCTAGGCAAGATACTGACTATGATTCCTCTGACCAGGTTTCTATTTCCTCTGATTCCTCTTCAGAACAGGGATATTCTCTTCCTCCCTATGAGGATTCTGATGCTGAAGAATCTATTCCTTCGGCCTCTCCTCCTGAGGATTATTCTTTTGGGGAAACCCTGCACACCATGAGGGAGCATTTCCATTGGGAGAGCCAAGATTATTCTGAATCCAAGAAAAGGCTCGGAGATTTTCTTTTACTGCCTCAGCATAGGCCCCTTACTATTCCCCCGTACTAGATATTGTTGATGATGTTTTCTCTGAATCCAGTTTGTCTCCTGATTCTTTACCCCCTGCACCAGTTAAGCCAGATATGTACTACAGGGTCCCAGATTCACATAAATTCCTTTATAAAAACCCTGCTGCTGACCCAGAAACAATTTCTCAGGGTCCCAAAGGGGTCAAGGCTTCCACTGCAAAAAATCCTGTTCCCTCTGATAGGGATTCAAGAGCACTGGACAGATGGGGGAAAAAGTCTACATCTCTGCTACTTTAGCTGTAAGGGCTTTAAACTGTCAGTTTCACATGCTTAAATACTAACAATATCTAATGTCTTTGCTCAAACAGAAAATGCTTACAAGCTCAGAATGTCCTGAAAATAAGGAAATGCAGAATTTATTGCATGCAGCTGAACAAGTGAGAAAGCATACTTTGCAATGTGGTTTTGATTCATTAGAGGTTTCTTGCAGAGCCGCAGTTACAGGTTCTGTCATTCGAAGGCATGCTTGGTTAAACAAAGTTTATCTGATCATGTTAAAGCAAAATTGTTGGATGCTGTATTACAGCATGATACTTTGGTTAAGGCAGAAGAGGTGTTAAAGAAAATGGAGGATAAAGCAAAATCAATGCAGACAGTAAAGGATTTCTTACAGGTTCAGCCACCCAGATTTAGTAGGAACTGGCCTTCAACAAATTGGTCCTTTCCAGTATCAGACAGTCCACAAAGAGGCAGATACAGACGCCCAAGAGGCAGATCTCAGTCACAAGGCACATACAGACCTAAGCAATGGGGTGCTTCTGCCCCCAAAGGCGGAGAAGACAAATCACAACCCTATAGGAAACAGTCCCAATGGCTTCCCTCTACCAATGCCAAGCACTTAACTTTTGCAGGCACCCTTAGGGGGAAAAACTTGCACTTTTCTCACAAAGGTGGCACAATATTACCCAAGACAAATGGGTACTGAATATTGTTTCCCAGGGTTACAGGTTCCACTTTCACACCCTACCAAGGCCAAAAGGTATGCCAGACCTGCCACACAATCATTGGGCAGAGGCACAAAAACAAATTTCTGCTCTCATGGACATGAGGGCTATTCAAAAAGTGCCACAGCAAGAGCAGGGGGCAAGGATTTTACTCAAGACTTTTCTTGGTACCCAGAAAGGACAAAGCTTGGAGACCAATACTGGACCTGTTTACTCTAAATACCTTCCTGCACGTTCCAAAATTCAAAATGTTGATACTGCAGCAGTTTCTACCCATGCTAGCCAAGAAGGCTTGGCTAGTTACTTTGGACCTCAAAGAGGCATACCTGCATATCCCAATCAGACAATCTTGCAGAAGATACCTCAGATTCATAGCTGGCTCAATGCATTACCAATTCTCTGCACTGCCCTTTGGCTTATCTACTGCGCCCAGGGTCTACAAAATGCCTGGCACCAGTAATTGCATTTTGCAGACAAAAAGGAATTCAGATATATCCCTACTTGGACGACTGCCTTATTCAAGCAGAGAGCAAGGACATTCTACTAAAGCATCTGGCATTTGTAAAAAGATTACTAATTTGCCTAGGGTACACAGTAAACGAAAAGAAATCAAAACTAGTGCCCTCTCAGGAGATAATTTTCCTGGGTGCAAGCTTAAATACAACTGCCCAGATGGCTTATCTCACGCCAGACAAACAAAGGCAACTGACTCATTACTTTCAAATGATGGCAACGAAGACCCAGCTACCTGCAAGAAAAATTCCGCAGGCTTTGGGCTTCATGGCATCCTGCATTCTGCTAATTCCGTATGCAAGACTGCATATGAGGAAGCTACAATGGTATCTAAAAAGTGTTTGGATTCAACATTGCCACAGCCTGGAAACAATAATTACTCTCATTCCCTGCCTACAACAAGAGTTTCGATGGTGGGCACTGACCTGTCACCACAACAAGGGGCAGCCTTTCACTTTACCCACAGCTAGGCAGACACTAACAACAGATGCATCGGATTATGCCTGGGGAGCACACATGGCGGGAAAATGTATTCAGGGCACGTGGCCCACAGACCAAATGCATCTTCATGTCAATCAAAAACAGATGCTAGCTGTACAGAGTGCCCTGACAGCCTTCAAGGACCTACTACATCCAGGACAACTATTACTAAAGACGGACAATACTACAGTCATGTGGTACATAAACAAACAAGGGGGCACACATTCCTACCCCCTCTGCAGGCAAGCCATGACTTTGTGAAACACAGCACTGGCCTATCAAGTACATCTGCAGGCACAATTCTTGCCAGGAAAGAAAAATACTCTGGCAGACGAACTAAGCAGAAACCTCATGGACTCTCATGAGTGGAAACTAGATCCACAAGTCTTCAGCATGATAACAAAGAAATGGGGATGCCCAGACATAGATCTATTTGCCTCCCCTCACAACTGCCAACTACAGAGATTCTGCACAAGGACTTATCACTCTCAAGCATGGAAGGTGGATGCTCTATCAGTTTATGCCTATCCACCACTGCCTCTACTCTCCAAGGTACTCCTAATGGTCAGACAAGAGAAGCCAAAAATGATTGATTGCCCCAGACTGGCCACGCCAGTACTGGTACCCAATCCTAAAGAGCTTGTCTCAAGGGCCAGCCTGGACTTTACCTCAAATTCCTCATCTGCTGACCCAACAGAACAATCAGATCCTGCACAGCCAACTCAAAACCTTAAATCTGGCTGCATGGCGAATAATATAGCCACTCAGAACACTCCTCTCTATAAAGCTGTTATGAATGTCATTTTGGAAGCCAGGAGGCCCAGCACCAGGAAATCTTATGCAGAAAAATCGAAGAGATTCTGTGCCTGGAACCAGGCACAAGGACTTGAACCGCTTGTTCCAAATATTCCTCAGATTTTACAATACCTAACTGAGATGCTGGACAAAGGCCTATCCTTCTCATCAATACGGAACCTCCTATTTTCTCTCATCCACTGCTAAGACAGTACCTCAGAGGGGCAAAAAACACAAGACCCCCCAAGGAGAGCACCTATACCAACATGGGACCTCAACTTTGTCTTGGAAAAACTCACACTACCTCCTTTTGAGCCAGCCAATACAGCCGAGATAAAATTCTTATCATGGAAAACTGCTCTGCTCCTAGCAATAACTTCAGCAAGAAGAGTCTCAGAGCTACAGGCATTAATTAATGGCAGTGGAACCTTTTATCATTTTTCATACGGACAGGGTTTCTCTAAGGACAAACCCAAAATTTATGCCAAAGGTAGTATCCAGTGTGGCTCTAAATCAAACCATTCATTTACCAACCTTTTATCCAAATCCCCAGAATAAAGGGGAAAGACTTCTGCACTCTTTGGACATACACAGACAGCTACGCTTCTACTTGGACAAAACAAAAGCTTTCAGGAAAACTGTGCAACTTTTTGTGGCATACGTTGCAGGATCACAAGGAAAGGCTATTTCAAAGCAGACTATTTCAAAATGGATATGGTACTGCATTCGTTTCTGCTATGCACAGCATGGCAAATCAGTGCCTAAGAATATTAGGCCACATTCTACCAGGGCAGCAGCCACATCAGCAGCCTTTCTCAGAGGAGTACCAACCAAGGAAATTTTGGAGGCTGCAACTTGGAGTTCAGTGCACACTTTTACCAAGCACTATCACTTACCTCTTTACTCTAAGTCCAGAGCAGGCTTTGCCAATGCAGTTCTGCAGGACCTCATAGCCTCTCCTAATTCTATTTAGACCCAGCCCCCCAACCTCAGCTTTGGGATTCAACCCAAGTGTAATGACTGCAACAGTGAAACACGATGAACATAGTACAGTTGTGTACCTACCATAAATGTAGATGTTAGAGTGTATTCACTGTTGCAGTCCAGGTTGCCCTCCCACCATCCCCCTTTCATTGCAGGGAATTATCTGATGTCCTTCATGGATGCATCTGCAGTCATAACAAGTGGGTTGTCCTGTCGTCAGGCAGCCCTGCAGTCGGCCGGATTCCAAAGTCCGGGTCCGCTTCGCTGATGTCGCACTCCACCCGACGTCATCTCTGTTGGTCTTCGGGTATAAAAGCATCAGCCGACGCCATTTTCCTCAGTCTTTCTTGCCGCGTGGCGCCCGAAGCAGAAGCTGTTCGCAAGTGCCTGTCGGTCGGATCCAGAGATTACTTCTACGAATACTACTCAAGACTTCTAAAGCTAAGTACCCGTTGGGACTCTTTCTTGCCTCAGCCGATGTCAGAAAAAGTTAACAATTGTTTAACCTGTGGGAAACAAATACCTCATAAAGATTTCCACTCTTACTGTCTGCCTTGTTTAGGCCCAGCCCACGACGTAGCAGCCTGTTCGGCCTGTGCCTCTTTCAACCGACGAACGTTTAGGCGGCGGTCGGAGTTTGCAGAACAGTTTTTCAGTACTGATTTTGACATTATGCCGTCGGATCCTCCGACTACCCAGTCTTCAAAACGCAAAGATAAAGACCGACTCGCGGTCCGCGGTTCGGCGAAACCACGGTAAAGCAAATCATGAGTGTCTCGGTTTCGGCGAAACCGAAAACTGATCTAAGCACAGCTGAACCTATTCTTACTACTGAGGCCCCTGCTACAACTCTTGAATCGACCTCAGAATTTTTACCCACTACGGTGGTTGACTTATCAGACACCATCCCCTGGATGTCTCTACCCCAGCACGTGGTGCTGCTAGGCCTCCAGCAGCCATGTCCATTAAGGCCTTCGCCAGGGCTAAAGCAGCCAAGACTACTAAATCAGTGCCTGTTAAACCCCCACATCCAGGCCCTCTTCTAGTTCTCAAATGCTTTCTTTGGCAGAAGATTTAATTTCTTTAATTAGAGGATCTCAATCTCACCCAGACAGGGCCTCTCAGCCCCAGAGAGAAGAGACCTAGGCCAGAGCCCCCTGAGCCAGTGTCTTCTGATGATTCTGCTGATGAATCAGACATAACTGACCAGCCAGAGGCTCCCTTCTCCAATTTTGAAGATTCTGATGCTGAAGAATCCATTCCTGCTGCTTCCCCACCAGAAGAATTCTCCTTTGGGAAACCTTGCATGCCATGCAGAACAGTTCCAATGGCAGCAACAGGATTTTTCAGACTCCAGAAAAGACTTAGAACCTTTCTGCACCTCCCACAGCACAGGCCCTTAGCTATACCTCCTGTTCTATCTGTGGTGGATGATGCTTTAATGATGTTTGCTCCGCTCCAGATTCTTTACCCCAGCCCCTGCCAAACCAGACAGATTTTACAGGGTGCCAGATACTCATCACCACCTTTACAAGGCCCCACTTGCAGACCCAGAAACTATATCCCAGGGTCCCAAGGCAGTAGCTGACCACAGCTAAAAACCCTATTCCTTCTGAAAGGGAAGCAAGGTCATTAGACAGATGGGGTAAAAAGGTCTACACTTCAGCTACTCTCTCAGCTAGAGCTTTAAACTGTCAGTTTCACATGATACAATACCAAGAGTTTATGCTTGATCAGTTAACTAAAAAACTAACCACTGATGAATCTCTTGATAAGAAATATGTATTAGAGATGGTAAATAACATACAACAGGTTAGCAACCATTCCTTAAAATGTGGCTATGATGCACTGGAGGCTTCATTTAGATCAGCCATGACAGGCACAGTGATAAGAAGGCATGCATGGCTAAAGGAACAAGCTTTACGGATCATGTTAAAGCCAAGTTGCTAGATGCTCCTATGGACAAGACAAGTTTGTTTGGTACACCTGCCCAGCAGGTTATGAAGAAAATGGAAGAAAAGGCAAAATCTGTTCAAACTGTTAAAGATTTCTTGCAGGTTCAACCCCCAAGGTTTAGCAGGAACTGGCCTGCCAAAAATTGGTCCTTTCCTGACTCCACTAAATTTCAAAGGGGCAGGAATAGACGTTCCAGAGGCAGAAACCAACCCAGAGGAGGTGCCTACAGAGGGCGACAGTGGCAAGGTAACAACAGAGGCACAGACACAGCCACTGCCACTACATCAGCACAACCACAGTGACTTAATCCTAACTCCGCCTACCAGGGAACAAATAGCAGCTCCTCTAGGCGGAAAGTTAACCTTATTTTCAAAGAACTGGCACTACATAACAAAAGACAAGTGGATTTTACAAACCATAGATCAAGGTTACGGTTTCACTTCCACACTTTACCAGTCAAAAGAGGAATGCCAAATCTACCTCCAAATCAAAAAACAGAGGCTCTACGCCAGATAATGGAGTTAGCCAACATGAGAGCTGTGGAAAGAGTGCCAACAGCAGAACAAGGAAAGGGGTTCTATTCCAGACTATTCCTAGTTCCAAGAAAGGAAAAAGTTGGAGACCAATTCTCGATCTGTCCACCTTAAATACATACATCATTGTCCCAAAATTCAAAATGCTGACCCTACAGCAACTTCTTCCCATGCTGGGCAAGGAGTCTTGGCTGGTAACTCTAGATCTCAAGGAGGCATACCTGCACGTCCCCATTCGACCAATCTGCAGAAGATACCTCAGATTTCTTGCAGGATCAGAGCACTATCAATTCTCAGCATTGCCCTTTGGCTTATCTACTGCGCCCAGAGTATTCACAAAATGCCTGGCATCAGTAATCGCCCATTGCAGACTACAGGGAATTCAAATTTACCCATACCTGGACGACTGCCTGCTACAAGGGGACAACAAAAGCAAGCTGACAACAGATTTACAAAGGGTCATTTACTTGCTTCAAGGACTGGGATACACAGTCAATTTACAAAAGTCAAGGCTGATACCATCCCAAACAAGGACATTCTTGGGCGCAGAATTGGACACAGTACAACAAATGGCATTCCTGACTACAGAAAAACAAAAAGAACTTCCACTTTACTTCTTGGCACTAACAAAACTGAACAAGTTAACAACAAGAAAATTTCTGCAGGCCTTGGGCTTCATGGCATCATGCATAATCTTGGTCCCATTTGCCAGACTACATATGAGGAAACTACAGTGGTACCTAAAGAATTTATGGTCCCAACACAGACACAGTCTAGAAACAGAAATCCCACTAATTCCATGCTTAAAACAGGAGTTCCTATGGTGGGCTCAGGCATGCCAGTCAAACCCAGGCCTACCCTTTCGCAGATGTCAACCAAGCCAGACCATCACAACAGACGCTTCAGACCTAGGATGGGGGGCCCACATGCTGGACAAATGCGTGCAAGGATTGTGGACACAGGATCAACTTCACCTGCACATCAATCTAAAAGAAATGCTGGCAGTAAAACTGGCAATCCAAAAGTTCAAACCGTTCCTCAAAGAGGGCTAGTTGATGATAAGGACAGACAACACCACAGTCATGTGGTACATCAACAAACAGGGAGGCACTCATTCATACCCCTAGGCAGAATGACCTGAGCTGTGGACCCTGGCACTGGCCTACAAGTACATCTGTTACAGGCAATATTTTACCAGGAAAGACAATACTCTAGCAGACATATTAAGCAGAACCACTTGGATGCCCACGAATGGAAACTGCACCCGACATCTTCAAGACCATCTCAAAGAAATGGGGATGCCACAGATAGACCTATTCGCATCACCTCTCAATCACCAGCTCAAAAATTCTGCACAAGGACATTCCATCCACTAGCATGGAAAGTGGACTCACTCAGCATATGCATTCCCACCTCTTCCTTTGATACACAAGGTACTACTAAAAATCAAGGAAGAGACGCCAAGGATAATCCTGATAGCCCCAAACTGGCCAAGACAACACTGGTACCCACTACTGAAGAGCATGTCTCGAACAATATGTACAATACCCTGATGCCTTTGATGTTAACTCAGAACAACTACAGCATCATACATCCAACTAAAAATGCTACAACTGACTGCATGGAACATCACATAGCAGCAGCTAATCCAGAACTTTCTATAAAGAGTTAAAGACATTATTCTTGAAGCCAGCAGACCTTCAACAACAGGAACTATGCTGGAAAATGGAAAAGGTTTGTCATTTGGAACCGAAAGAGGAAAAGATGTCAAATATAGATATATCTAACTGAGTATCTGGTCAACCTTCATTCAGGCCTGTCCTACTCCTCCATCAAGATACATGCATCAGCTATTTCAGCAGAATACAGCTTTGATCCACCTTTTTTTCACCCTTTGCTCAGGCAGTTCCTCAGAGGAATCAAGAATGTAAAACCTCCAAGGAAACCACCATTACCAGCTTAGGATTTAAACTTTGTGCTAGAAAAGTTGACACTATCACCTTTGAACCAGCAGCAACAGCAGACCTACAACACCTGTCATGGAAAACTGCTTTCCTACTGGCAATTACTTCAGCAAGGAGGGTTTCAGAACTACAGGCCTTAATGGCAGTGCAACCCTTCCTAATCTTCCACCAAGATAGAGTGTCCATGAGGACTAATCCTACATTTATGCCCAAGGTGGTATCCAGAGTATCTTTGAACCAGGCAATCCACCTACCTACCTTCTTTCCCAACCCACAAAACAGGGGAAAGAATACTGCATACCTTGGATGTACATAGACAGCTACGCTACTACTTGGACAGAACAAAAATAGCAGAAAGACTGACCAACTTTTGTAGCCTATGCAACAGGAAGAAGGAAAAGCTATTTCAAACAGACAATCTCAAAATGGATAGGAAATTGCATACGATACTGTTACTCCTTCCATGGAAAACCAATTCCACAGAACATAAGACCTCATTCTACAAGAGCAACAGCCACTACCACAGCCTTCTTACGAGGAGTGGCAACCAAAGACATTATTGAGGCTGCTACTTGGACCTCCGTGCATACATTTGCCAAGCATTATAATTTGCCTCTATATTCCAGATCCCGAGCAGGGTTTGCCACTGCTGTACTGCAAGGGATCCTAAACACACCATAATCTACTTATCCTCCTCCCTAGTTGGCTATGGTATTCTACCCACTTGTTATGACTGCAGATGCATCCATGAAGGACATAGTACAGTTTTGTACCTACCATAAATGTAGATGTCCGACTGGATAGCATCTGCAGTCAGGATACCCTCCCTCCTTCCCTCTGTGGTACTCCTAGGGTGTTTACCCTCCTAATAGCTAGCTGTTGGGGAGTCTTTTATGGTGTATTTGTTTGTATATATGTACATATATGCTTATTGTTGTGTTTACCTCTATCTATTTGGAAACATTGGCATCTATCCAAATTTTAGCCTGCAAGAGGGCTACTGGCATCTGGGGCAAGAAACACTGAGGGAAATGGCCTGATGCAAGACCAACAGAGATGACGCCGGGTGGAGTCGACATCAGCGCCGGACCCGGACTTTGGAATCCGGCCGACTGCAGGGCTGCCTGACGACAGGACAACCCACTTGTTATGACTGCAGATGCTATCCAGTTCGGACATCTACATTTATGGTAGGTACAAAACTGTACTTTCTTCTCTATTCTATACAACCTATGTGGTGTATTTGCTTGTAGAGGAAGGTAATGTTTATGTCAGTGCATGCATTTTTATTTGCAAATTTTTAGCCTACCCTTTTGGGGGCACCTGATATCTGGGGCAAGAAAAACTGAAGAAAATGGCGTTGGCTGCATCTTTTATACCCCTGGCGCACTGACGTCAGGGAAGAGGCGACAGCAACTGACGCCGGACCAGGACTTTGGAATTCAGGCCGACTGCGGGTAGCCTGCCAGCAGGATAACCCAAGTGTAATGACTGCAACAGTGAATACACTCGAACATCTACATTTATGGTAGGTACACAACTGTACTTTTTGATGCTTTAGAAGCATCTTGCAGGGTTGCTGTCACTGGGTCTGTACTTAGAAGGCATGCTTGGCTTAAGGAACAAAACTTGCCAGATCATGTTAAAGCTAAATTACTGGATGCACCCTTACACCAAGAGCGCCTTTTTGACAACAAAGCAGAAGAAGTCCTCAAAAGGATGGAGGAAAAAGCTAAATCTATGCAAACTGTTAAGGATTTCTTACAAGTACAGCCACCTAGATTCAGTAGGCATTCAGTAGGCATTGGCCTTCAAAGAACTGGTCCTTTCCAGTCCCTTCCAGGCCTTCTCAGTCCAAGCCCAGGAGCAGCAAACCACCAAGACTTCAGTCTCAGGCTATGCACAGATCTAAGAAGTGAGGGCCCCCCACTTCCAAAGTAGGGAGTAGTAAGCCACCCCCTATGGAAAAATGGCGCAATGACTTATCCTTAACTCTACCAAGCCTTGCTCAAACAAACTAGGTGGGGGGCTATGCCCCCCCCCGCACTATATATACACTAACTCCAGGATTTCACTACAGGGAGGAAAAGGGCATATACCTTTTACTTAAAGTACAGTACACACAGTGGCCTAATGTTTAAGGGGTTTGCCTTACAAACACAAGGTACAGGGTTTGAATTTCACAGGGGATAATTGGCTAGGCTTAAAATGGCTTGCAAGAGCAGTTAGCCTAGTATTAATCTATAAACCTATGAACCTATGGAGGAAAGCTCGCCCTGCATGCAAAACACTGGGAACTCATTACCGAACACAAATGGGTTTTAAACATAGTTTCCCTAGGTACAAATTCCACTTCCACTCACTCCCAACCCCAAGTGGATGGCCAGACCTCCCCCCAAACCAGTGGGTGGAGGCCCCAAAACAAGTGCTTTCTCTCCTCAGTATTAGGGCTATTCAACCTGTCCCAGCAGAACAAAGCGGACAAGGTTTTTATTCAAGACTGTTCCTAGTTTCCTTGAAAAGAAAAGTTCTGGTGCCCTATCCTGGACCTTTCTGTTCTCAACATCTTTCTGGTGGTTCCAAAATTCAGAATGCTAACTCTTCAGCAGATTCTACCTATGCTAGCCAAGGATGCCTGGCTGGCAACTCTAGACTTAAAAGAAGCTTACCTGCACCTCCCAATAAGGGAATTCTGCAGAAAATTCCTACGCTTCAAGGCAGGTTCCATGCAATATCAGTTTTCTGTGCTTCCCTTTGGCTTTTGTACTGTGCCCAGGGTATTCACAAAGTGCCTAGCTCCTGCCATTGCATTTTGCAGGCAGAGAAATATTCAGATTTACCCATACTTCGACGCTTGCCTGATTCAGGCAGAGAGTCAGGACTTGCTGTTACAGCACCTGGCATTTGTAAAGAGACAGGCTTCACTGGGGTACACCATCAACAAGAAGAAATCACACCTATTACCCTGCCAATAGATTGTATTCCTTGGAGCAAGCCTGAACACAACTTCCCTACTCTAAATCCAGAGCAGGCTTTGCCACTGCAGTTCTGCAGGGCCTGGTAGCCTCTCCTAATCCTATTTAGGCCCAGCCACCCATCCTCAGCTTTGTGATTCAACCAAAGTGTAATAACTGCAACAGTGAAACACGATGAACATAGTAGAGTTGTGTACCTATCATAAATGTAGATGTTCGAGTGTATTCACTGTTGCAGTCCAGGTTACCCACCCACCATCCCTCTTTCTCATTGCTGGGTCCTTTTTGTACTTCTCAACTGTCTACAACCTATGTGATGTATTTGCTTGTAGATGAAGGAACTGTTATTTTGGTACATGCATGTTTTTTGACATAATTTTTTCCAGCATTTCCTTTTTGGGGGCACCTGACATCTGGGGCAAGAAAAACTGAAGAAAATGGCCTCAGTTGCATCTTTTATACCCCTGGCGCACTGACTTCAGGGAAGAAGCGACAGCAACCGACGCCGGACCTAGACTTTGGAACTCGGGCCGACTGCGGGTCACCTGCCAGCAGGATAACCCAAGTGTAATGACTGCAACAGTGAATACACTCGAACATCTACATTTATGGTAGGTACACAACTGTACTTTCCTCATTAGCACTCTTCAAAAAGAATCTTGATGAGTGGGTGGGAAATAGGAAATACACCCTGGGATCACTTCTGTGGTTCTGCTCGACGGGCACAGGAAATTAACTTTCTTGGGTGGCGTAAGCCAGGGAACCTTGTTGGCTAGGCTTACTTAGGCCCTTGGACCGATAGCCTAGTGTCTACCTATGAACATATGAACCTAATAAATAAAATAATAAGAGAGTGCATCAGGCTGCAAAACAGAATTCAGAACCTTCATTACCTTTTGAGGAATACTTCCCAGGTCAGGAAAGGTTAACACAGTCTTGGCTCATCAACTACCTCATGATGCCATTGACAAGGTACTACTGCAAAAATAAAAAAACAAAAAATACCTTTCCTGTAACTAGTGTAGTCCAGATTCAGATTTGCCGTATCCAGGACTGTATGTAAGCTTCTGAGCCGCCCCAAGCTGTCTGTGTTGGAGGGAAGCCTTCTAGCTTATCAGTGGGAGTGGTAAGCACTAGGTAACCTATCTACCACATAAGGAGTGGTTCTGGCCCAGAAATTGTAGTTATTGGCCGTTTGGGCAGTTTTTCCATCTCTCTCAACTTTCTGATTTAAAAGCCCGCATTTGCACTTGTTCCCCCCTTTCCTGTAACTAGTTTAGTCCAGATACAGATTCTTAGTTTTAGCACTTGAATTTGCTTATTCATGATCAGCACTTGTTCAGAACTTGTAAGCACTAAATAACCTACTTATTACTACAGCACTCAACCTTCCTCATTACCTAGAGGAAAACAGTTTTGGTACTTACTTTCCTCACTTGCTTAGAGAAAAACAGCTGTTGTAATCACTTTCCTCACTTATCTAGAGGAAAATAGTTTTTTATTCAGGCATGTCCAAGGGTCAGCTCCCAGTGTTCTCTCCTGTCTATCTGATGAATCTGGGCATCTTGGGGCAATGTAGAAATTGCCTCATGTACACAGACAGCCATCTCCTCCTACCACCCAACACTACAACGTGTGAGAGATGCACTTATCCAGCCAAACTGGAGGTAAAGCTCTCTCTAATCAAGACTGAACTTGACAGTCAAGAGGAGAAGGTAAACACTTGCACCACACCACACTCATCACATAGTCTCAATAAATCTACACCACGAAAATCCACACACATAGTAACACAAAAACATTCACGGAGGCTCTCAATAATAATCTGTCTAAGCAACAGAGACCTCCAAAGCAGAAACTCAAGCAACCTCCTTCCCCCAACGCAACCCAAGTGACAAAAAGCCTGCAGACTCAGTGTGCCACTCAACCACAGCCAATAAGGCAAAACAACATACCCAACACACTAGTCATAGGTGACGCTATAGTCAGGCACACTGATGTCCCACTCACTAGGCTAAACAAGGAGAATGTTACTGTCAGCTGCCTGTCGGGTGCCAGGGTCCGCCACATAACCCACGCACTCAGGTCACTCCACAACAAGTACAAATATGACTGTCATTGTCCATGTTGGAGTGAACGACCTGAGATGTAGCTCCCTGGACTACATGAAAAGAGACATGGAAGAGCTCTCCGATCTTGTAGCCCAGGCAGGTATGACCCTAGCCCTGAGTAGCATTCTGCCATCACCCAGAATGATGGCACAGTACAAGGACAAAATGATCGACTTCAACAATTGGCTAAGCTTCTGGTGCCATTCTAAAAGGATCCAGTGTCTGCCTGCCTGGGATGACATGGGTGACAGACCACGATGCTTTGCCAGAGAGGGCCTGCACCTGTCACGCCTGGTATTCCGGATACTGGTTAAGGTTCTTGCCACCCCTATAGTGCCTTTTTTAGGCAAGGTTCAAATGACAAATTCACCACTGTAACAGGAAGAGGCAAGCAAAAACTGAGGGTGATGCTACTCAATGCTAGAAGTCTAAATCTCAAAATGCACTCACTTGAGGCACTCCTTAAAATGGAGAACATCGATATCTGTGCAGTGACTGAGACCTGGTTCAAGGCTCCAGAGAGCACCCCTGCACTGCCAGGCTACAACTCATACCACACTTTTCGGCCATGTAACCGGCATATTCATTAAGGATATCCACACCTTCAGGCTAGTTGCTCAGAATAATGCAGCCGAGGTTATCCAAGTGCAACTAACTCTGGGCAAAACTGTAATCCAAATTGTAGCTTACTACAGATCACCCACCATGCCCCAGGATTCCCACTCCTCTTTTCTTGATGTACTGGAAAATATTAGGATTCAACCAAACACCCTAATAATGGGCGATTTCAACTACCCCACCATTAAGTGGGAAAACTACTCATGTACCAACCCCTTCGCTCAACGCTTTCCGGAATTCATAAACTCCAATGCCCTGGATCAAGTTATTCACACCCCCACCAGGGGCAACAATATCCTATATCTGGTCATTACCAACATGAGTGACCAGTGTTCCACACCTGTAGTCAACGCCTCATTGGTCCGATCCGACCATAAGCTAATTACCCTAGATATCCACATCCTGCCCCCACCCCCCATTAAGGAAACCATGGTAAAAAATGTCTCCAAAGCCAACTTCATGCTTCTTAAGACAGAAGTGGTGAACTTCATGCCACCCATGCAGATGGACAATACAGTTACGACTACTGAATCCTACACAATTGCACTTTATAAGCACTTACATGAGTGCATGGATCGTGCTATCTCAAACAGAACCAAGACACTATCCTCCAAAAAAAGGAAGCCAATCTGGTGGTCCCCTCCCATAAACAAACTGTACAACAGAAGGAAGAAATTGTTGCGAAAGAGAGTAAAATCCCATGAGTGGAGGAGCTCCCTGGTCAGCCTCAGTAAGAAGATGCGATCCCTCATAAAATCCTCCAAAGCTAGTTACGAAAACAAAATCGCCACTGATTCTAAAGACAACCACAAAGCATTCTATAGCTATGTCAATAATCTCAATGGCAACACTCAGATCTGCTCTGAGTTGCAGCACAATGGCACTAAATATACAGACCCAACTGATATTGCCAACATCCTGGCAGATAGGTTCAGTGCTAACTTTACCCCACTCTCACCCCGAAAAGAGCCCATCTCTATACCGGAAGAATGCAAAGTTCCTGTAATCACAGCTGCACAGGTAAAAACCACACTCTCCAAAGCCAAGAACACAGCATCCATGGGACCAGACAACATCCCAGGCTGCGTTCTACATGAACTACAGAACCACCTAAGTACCATGTTCAATCATAGCCTCATGTCAGGCTTTGTGCCTGATGAATGGCACACAGCAACAGTTATCCCACTCCACAAGGAGGGAGTCACCACGGACCTCGGGCACTACCAACCCATTAGCCTGACGAACCTGGTCTGCAAGGCCATGGAATGTATTGTCATGGAACTTATAAACAAAGACATTGGTAATCTCCAAACTCTGAACCCCACCCAGTTCGGGTTTGTAAAAGGCAGATCATGTCTCCTAAACCTGATAGACTTCTTTGAAGCAGTCACCAAAGCCGTTGACAAGGGTAAGGTGGTTCACACAGCCTATCTAGATCTTGCCATGGCTTTTGACACCATCCCCCACTCTGGAATTATAGATAAACTCACTAAACTAGGTATAAATCCCTATGTCACAAGATGGGTTGCCAACTGGCTCACTGACAGAACCCACACTGTGAAAGTAGCAGATTACAAGTCCGACTTCAGACCAGTGACAAGTGGAGTACCACAGGGTTCAGTGCTGGTTCCTCTCCTGTTTGGTATCTACATCTCCGAAGTACAGGCTAACACAGAAGGTCTTTGGCTAACGAAGTTCGCAGATGACTGCAAACTAGGAGCCATAATTGAAACTCTTAACGATGTGGACATCCTACAAAAGGGCCTCACTGAGACAGATGCCTGGTGTCAAAGCCATGGCCTCAAGCTCAATGCCAAAAAGTGCATTGCCATCCCCTTTGGTAAAAACTCTGTACCCATGAACTACAACATAGGCGGTAGTATACTTAACACCGAAAATGTGATGAGACCTTGGGACACAGGTGGACAGTAGTCTCTCCTTTGATAATCACATCGCCACAGTAGTCAGGAAATCCTTCTACGTGGCACACCTCATCACAAAATCTTTCTCATCCAGAAAAAAAGAGGTCATTGTTCCCCTCTACTCATCACTCATTAGACCCATTATAGAGTACAACGCCCCTTTTGGTATGTACCTCACAAGACATTTACAACAACTGGAAAGGCCACAAAATACCTCACAAAGAGGATTACCAGCCTCAAACAGATGCCCTATGCAGACTGTCTCAAAAAGCTCCAGCTTTACTCTGTCACATATCACCTACTCAGAGGTGATCTCCGCCTAACATACAAAGCTATGTGAAACCCAGAGCTGTTGGACATGCTCCACTTAAAGAAATCCCAATCCCTCCAAGCTACACGCTCTAGGGACCTAAACCTTGTCACCACAGTAAACAGAACATGCCGGAGGGATAGATTCCTGTCCCAGAGACTTCCCATACTCTGGAATAAACTACCTATCTATATCAAACAAAGCTCCTCATTAGCACTTTTCAAGAAAAATCTTGATGATTGGATGGGAAATAGGAAATTCACCCTGGGGATCATCTCTGTGGCTCTGCTCGACAGTGGCACAGGACAATAATTTTCTTGGGTGGCAAAAGCCAGGGTACCTTTTTGGCTGGGCTTGCATAGGCCCCAGGGCCAATAGCCTAGTACCTACCTATGAAGAAGGAATTTTCTTTTTTTATTATTTTTTATTCCAAACCGTTTCTGCTGCTGAAGAAAGATGACCATTGGAGCCCCATTTTAAATACATTCAGGCTGAACTCATTTCTAACAGTAACCAAGTAATACCGCCAGTCTAGTAACCTTTCATTTCATGCTGAAAAATCAGCCCAGCCCCTTTTCAGCCCAGAGTCTCAGCTCAGTTGTCCTGAAAGACATTAGCCTTGGTTGCCATTTCCTCTACTCAGAGGCTGTCTTTTGAGTTTGAGCCCTGATTTGCAAAGAGCAAAAAAACTGCAAGCCTTAAGGCATTATAACCCTCCTTTTTTTGTGTCCAAGGTAATATATGACCTGGCACTTAAGCCATACCTGTCAACCTGGAATCAAGAAAAATCTAGACAAAGACCCATGAAAATAGGTACAATTGGCCAAAAATGTATATGCTGATTAAAGTAAAATTTGCGTACATAATTATGTAACCCCACCCCCTCAAGTGGAATTGTGGGATACCAATTTTTAAATGCAAACTGAAGAACAGACAAAATATGATCATGAGTCACAAAAAAAACAGAATCCTGTCTTATTTAGATTAATATTTGAACTCGTATCAAACTGTGCAAACTGCAAAAACTAAAGCACAGTTTTTTTTAATAAAAATAAAGTAAACTGCTTCATCCTTCTATATTAATATTAAATAACGCAAAATATAAATAAAACAGTTTTGTTCTGGTTATATTAACATCAGCCATATCATCGGGAGTTATCACCTGAGCATACCTCTCAACCTCTTAGTGCAAGAAATCTGGACAAAGCCTAAAATATGGGGGGGACAAAGGCTCAAAAATAGGAACAGATTTTAAATAATGCTCTTATAAACTTAGAAAATTACTAGAATGACAGGTTTTGTATTAGCATGCATTTTCTTAATGTTTTGATATCTGTAACCCAAATGAATTTCATTATTTAGTTACTTCAATCCTTAGTGATTTGCCAGAAAAACACATTTTATGAGGGACAGACCAAAAATATGAGGCAACAATCTGAAATTTCTGTGAAAATGTGTACAGTTGAGAGGTATGCATCTGAGGAACATACACGTGTTTTTTTTTTTTTTGTAAAATAAGGCATGAACTCTTTGCAGTCTTCATAGTTTATTTCCTCCCTCTCTAGATGACATGTTTCTAAGGGTGTATACTTGCCCTCAGAATCTATCACAGCTGTCCAGCTCTCAGTTTCAAAATAATAGCACAAAACCATTAAAAGTCATAGTAGAAGGTTCACAGTCATAGCACTCAAAATACATGCATTTATAATTTTGAACCCCAGGATATGGTGGCACAATGTTTAAATTATCCCTCATGAGGGCACAACCTATAAAATGTGGATGCCTGTGGAGATAACAGATATATACCTACATAGATACATGAGCAAAATGTATCCTTACTCGACTCAGACAAGTTAAACATACCCCATATAGTACAAAGTGGCCAAGTGGTGTCTGTCACCCTTGCAATGAGTAACCCCCATCAGTACAAATCAGTGTCAGGTAAATATTTCATTGACTCGAAAAATTACAGTCACTTCACTTTACTTTATGCAGTTGACATAGAAATTTATTGAATGGGCATGCCTTCGTTGAAGGTTGGGCGCCGGGCTGGCACCTCGGCACCATAAAAATCGACTGCCAATCATTAGCGGACTGGAGTCCCACTGTGGCGACCCCTAACCGGGAAAAGCCAAAAGAAAAACAACAATCCTAAAACGAGTCTGGGAGGGAATGAGTCAAGCTTACCCGATAAATTGCTTTGTATTTTCTTTATTATTAGTATGCATGCATTTTTTTATATTTTTTATGTAAAAATGCTACCTCTGTCTATTGTTTCAAAGTTGGCATAGGATATTAATTGTTGTTGGAAGCATTTTACATCAAAAATTGAAGTTATGCAAGCATTTAATAATATCTACTTACACACACATGTTCACACAGACAAAAACACATGCATATGTACAAAGACAAACAGATAAGATGCAGAGGCTTGGACATTAGTAGATGCCAACACTAATCATATGCACACACATTCAAATAGATAAATACATAATATCCATTATGATGTATTTTAGCTCATTAGTGTCAGGAGTCAGGACACACAGCACAAACTAGTACAAACCCCCAAAACTACAGACAGACATGCGCACACGCACAGCCATTTTTCTGACTTTCTACGGCTCAGACTTTTGTTTGCAATCAAACAAATGAATTCATATATAAATAATAGCTAAAACCACCGTACTCTATCCTCAGTTTGTTACCAGATGCATATACAGTATGTGAATGCACATTCACACACACACACACACACACACAAATAAATAAATTAATAATAGCTGTAGAAATATATTTTAGGCAACTGTTGTCATATTACATACAGTTGCAGTGCAAACTGTTACGGCAACCCCACCCCAATAAACAAACGCACAAACATATGTACACACACACACACACACACACACACACACACACACACACACACATGCTGCTGCAGTCACTCGCCTGACCCAAGTCCATTTTCTAAAACACGTGTAAAACACTGCAGAATTTAATTTCAGGTATTACATCCACAACAAAAAATTTCTGTCAGAGCGCTCAACATCTTGGGATTTCTCTAAATGGCATCTCCACTCTCAAGTCCAAATATATGGGGGGGTGTAACATACATTTTACAAGGAAATGGGGACAAGTCGAAAAACTTAACTTGTTAAGGATGCAACTCTTAAGGGAAATGCTTGTACTGATGTAGACAAATGCTACTCTACATTCATGTCGGTTCTATACCAGCATTCATGTCAATTCTAAACCAAACAGTTTTATGTCATTAAATACATCACTGGCTACATGACTGTCCCACGTAAAGGGAAGTAAATAAGGGAAAAGTCTTGTAGTGAGATCAGAGGTAAACAACGAGCAGGGATTTCAGTTCATTATAAACTTTGACTTTTATTGTAAAGAATTTTGCAAATCACAGCAATTGATTCTACCTAGGACACATTTCTCTCCAAACACTTCTGCAAGAATTTTTCCTAGTGACTGTCAGGGGTCTTCCAAACTAGGATTGCTACCATGACCAAATGGTCCCTAACTGTTCACTTAAAATTCCTCCCTCAAGAATTTTTGACGTGTCCATAAACTGTTGTGTCGTAATGTTACAAGGAACTGCTTACTACAGTCAACTGTAAACACAGTTAAAAGCACAAGTGTTTAGCATGTTCTCTCAGCTACACAGTACCAACACTTTCTGCAATATAACAACTACTACTGCAGTTCAGTAGCCCCTGCAAACTTTGCCCAGCCTTGTCACAATTTCTTGTCTATTTACAGCTGCAAAGCATGAATTTTATCAAACACTCGCTTTGCATATATCTAAACAGTCCTGCAATTTGGTTGACAGGATGCAGCGAATACTCTGCTATCTCCTCACTTTTTACAACACTAAGCAGCTGCACCAGTCCCAGCAGGAGCAACAGACAGTCCTTTTTCCAAAGCGGTAACATGCTGTATATTTTGTTTTGCTTACATTGTTGTGCTGTTTTTATTCCCCCAGTGTTCAATTAGCACTGTTTATGGAACTCCCTAGTGCCAGACTGTACATTTAACAACTACTCACTGGGAGTCTGGGACATAGCCAAAAATAATGAGAGAAAGAGGACAAAGGACAGATTAGATTGTACATATTGCTCTTAACCTTGTATACAAATATATTTTGTTAGTGTGCATTTTTTGAAGGATACAGCGTTGAAACTCAACTGTCTGTCACTTTATAGTTACTGTTGTTTGCCAGAGAAAACTAGTAGTCCCCCCTTTTTTTCCCCCCTTACCTGCAGGAGCCAGGGAAAGAACTGGCAGTAGTAGTATGATAATTTTTTTTCATTTCTGCTGTGTGCAGTGCCTGATTAAGAAGAGAGGAAATTTGTTTTTCTTAGACCCGTGGACCGGTCTGACTCTGCAGCTCTCGACTGCTGCATATACATTAAGTAGTAATGACGATTCCGAATGGCTCTGTGGTTGCTGTAACTAATTTAAAACAAAAAAATAAAAGAGCTGCCTGGTGCCTGCTCGAGACAAGAGAGTCGTCCTCTCCACCGATCCATTCGTTCACTCTAAACTGCTAACTGCTGCAGCCACATTACCTTGTTGAAAATAGTAAACGGAGATTAATACACACCCCCTTAAGCCTTCGGCCAAATTCCTAAAGGCTGGCAGTCTGCCACATGAAGCTGACATGAGCAACAAAT
This sequence comes from Protopterus annectens, assembly GCF_019279795.1. Taxonomy (NCBI): domain Eukaryota; kingdom Metazoa; phylum Chordata; order Ceratodontiformes; family Protopteridae; genus Protopterus; species Protopterus annectens. Next base: position 413,204,277 of record NC_056751.1, read on the forward strand.
TCCGCAAAAAAACCCCCCAAAAAAACAAAACAAAACCCAGGAAATTAAAGGGGCCACTCAGGAATTTGTGGCACCACAATATTTTGCCCTCAAACAGTATTTACCGAGGAATTCGGTACAATTGAGAGGTATGACTTAAGCATTTTTATGACTGCCAATCTTCTAACACACAAATAAGTGTGAGAATATAACATCATCTTTATGTGCACAGGCAGCTTGAGCATTGCTTAGCAAAAAAAAAAAAAAAGAGTTTAGGCAAAACAATGTAAAATGCTACTAAATTGTGTTACCCATTATTACATAAACAGTGTGTATAGATGGCCAGCTCTACCTGGCTAGCACCTGCCATAGCAGTCTTCCTTAAGAATGTCAGCTCAGCATTTCTCTGAGGCATCAACATTGCATGCATTTTCCATTCAAGATCTTTATTTATGGAGCATGGTAGGGTTTGCTATTTCCTGTCCTTCAGGATATGTTATGGTTTCTCCCTTACCATGAGGACAGTTAAGTGCTTTAGTTCTCCTCCTATGAATAAGGCGTCCTATATCAATGAGGTCTTCTGTGTTGAACATAGTATAGTTCTGTGTTGAACATAGCATAGTTGTGCAAGTACATTCACCATAATGGTAGACATTCAAGTAGGGTCACTGCTCCAATGGAAGCTTCAACCTTCCTTCCCCCTTGTCAGGAGTGTCTCCTACTGTGCTCTTAGAGGTCAGAGAAGTGGTGGAGGCAAGATGTGAAGTATAAGAAAAATTATCTGTAGTCTAGTAACTTCTTAGGGGACCCTGATTTGTGGGCCTGTAACAGTGCCCTGTATATTAGTTCATAAATTTTGGATGTAGAGAAGAGTATGACTTTTGGTCCTTGGGGGTTAACAGAGTGATTAGAGAACACTTGATTGCAGTTATCCTGTCAGAAAAGGTTGTAGATGGTGCAGGGTTCTTTGCCTTTTAACCATGTACTGATTCTGATTTATTGCACTAATGAAGGAGTTCAGCTCTGTAGTGTGGACATCTGTAAAGCTCTGCAAGTCAGACCAGGAGGCAGGTGTCCACCGGTAGGTAACCCCCTTGGATAATGAATCGTACTGCAGCATTGGCTGTGTTTGAACATATATCTATTGAGTGTATTCAAACAACGGTACTTTCTTGCTAGCTGCTTGAACACCTGTGATGCCATCCTCCTCTGTAGTTGAAAATTTCCCAGATTTGTTGCTTAAAAGGTGCACAGTTTTTCACTTTTTTTTTTTTTGCAGTTACGTCACTGGTCAAAACCGTGACAGATGGTTTCCATTTTGCTAAACAGATTGTTTTGGAGTGCAGGATTTCAGAAATAAGCCTGAGACTGTAGCTTACTGCACAAAAGAGTAAATGTCCAGTGCAGTAAGTAGCCAAGTTGGTCATTCCTAGAATTGAGGTAGGACTCCGAGAGGATTAAGGTAAAGCAAGATGAAGCTGAAGTCTTTATCACATGATCCCAGACATGTTGTGACTGCCAACTCTATGATGGGATCACTGTTCTACTTATGTTTAGAAAACAAACACCTGCTACTAGAACTGAGATATAGTAACACTGCTCACCCATGTACCTTTGCAAATAGCTGGTTCAGCAGTCCTGAAGGTTTTCTCTTGGTAGAACTTTTCTCCATTAGGTTTTACCTGCACCTGGTTAAACTCATACTTTGTGTTATGAAGCCATATTAATTGTTTTCATTGACAACCGGTGTCTTTCATGGATCCTGTCTTGTCTATGGTTCTCAGTCTTCCACTCTAACCGTGTGGTTCTTTCCTTTCTGAGGACAGAATGTAGAAAGGCGTGTCCTTCATACCTTAAATGTGTATGTCCAGTTGCACTTTTACCTCTGAATACATGATTTTATGAGTATAGATCAGATGTTTAGCTGCTTTGCTGGTGGTGAGAAGAGCATTTAACTGCTAGTCAGGCCTTCTCCAAGTGGGATGCCAATTTCATTATCTTCTGCCATCATTCTGCTTTGAATATTTAGCCAGTGATACCAAGGAACATTCTTTCAGGTAGGTGGTTTTCTGTTGGCGGTTTTGTCAGCAGCAAATACTTGTACTAGACCAGCTATGTTTTGGTATGTTTTCAATAGCATTATGATGTGGATCTGTACTTCAGGAGTAGCATCCTGTGGCACATGTGCGTTACAGATCTCCATCTTCTGACTCCTATTGACATGGACCGTGGCTTTTTAATCCTTTTGCCTTAAGAGATTTTAGCTATCGAAGGCCCCCACACGCACAAAAAAATGTCCGCTGCAACAAGTCCATCATATTAAGGACCTTTGTATCCTCAGATTGTGCAGTCCACTAAACCAACTGCATTTTGCAGAAGGTTAGGGCATGCTGCTGGGCCTTCTGTTCTGGGGCCCATAATTTAGGGCCTGTGCAGTAGGTATCAAACAAATGTTTGACTGGTGGATACCTGAGTCACCACTACAGGAGTGCAGCTTCAGAAAATTTAGAGTGAAGTCAGCCTTTTACTTCTCGGTGAGTGTGGAACTTGGATACAGAGTTAGGGATTCAACATTAAAGTCACTGTTCTCTTCCTTGACTGTAGTTTATAAAAGTATTGTAATAGAAGTGCCATATATGTCAATATTCTATTTTAAGTGCATTTTGCATCTCTCCTTGTCTGTAGAACACTTACAGTTCAGGTAACTGCTGTCTGTCATGCATTATGCTGTTTTTGTTGGGGGGGGGGGGTGTCTTGCAGTAGCATGGCTTGTGTTGAGAAATAATGAGTGGAGCTTTTGTTGAGGCATGTTTCATTCTAGGAATAAACACATCTAATGTCAGGGATAAAATGCCTTCTAAGGAAGACAGACAGCTACAGAGTACAAGCTAATGTCTGGAGCACAGGATACTTGTCAGCTGACATGTAAGCACAGTTGGTCCCGTTGTATCATCTTTGCACGTCTCCAGTTTCTGTGAACTGGCTGTGACCTTGTTTCAATGTATGGCTAATCCTGATATTTATATCTCAGAACTAATGATATCCACAGATAAAACAATCTTATTTGAGAGGTCTTATTATAAGGTATTGGCAGCACTCTTTGCTGGGTGGCAAAAATTATATTTTTAAGCAAAAATATATACTAAAGCTTTTCAGATTTTTAATGTGTTTTTAAGTTTGTTTAATATTTATAGGTACATTGGTAAGTACTAAGGTAACTGCCCTTGTGGGCCATTTTATGCCTAACCAATTTCCCTCAAAGGTGTGAGAATCAAATCCTGTACCTTGTGTCTGTAAGATAAACAACTTAATCATTATGCCAACCTCCAGCCCAAGAAATTCTTTGTTCTTGTCTATAGGCTGTCAAATGTTTCTTTCTGGAGTTATCCTTTTGGGATTTGTTTAGTAGTACATTCATACTACGAGTATATTAATGTGACTGAATCTGCAGTGAAAACAATGAAGTAATTAACAACTTGGATCTGTTTTTGTCTTTGTGATTATATAGAGGGGTTAGAAATCTGAAGTACGCTACTGTATTGTGAATGAAGAGGATTAATTTACCCTTACCTGTTTTGCATTTTTATTTTGTTTGTTTGCATGCATTTATTTAATATGTTCGTTATCTAGCCCTTTAAGTTTTAGTTGATGATTAAAGCACTTAAGATGCTTCCTTTTGCATTTGAGGAGTATCATCTTGCACTTTTCATATAGTAGTATAATGAAATGAGCTAGTGTTGTGACTTAAAGATGCACCAAGAAGTAAAATGTAGTGATGGATTCAGTCAGATGAACATCCCCACATTCTGATTGCCCTCATGAATGTAATGTCTGGAGGTTAAGTGTAAATAGCACTTGATTAAAGGTCAAGTAAGGGTTTTATCTCCCTTCTTGAGAAAGGAAGTAGAAGTTACTCTATATCAAAATTTCTTATTTCAACAAAACTGTGTTCCATTTGAGATCAAATGTGTGTTATCTGCTTCGACTCCTTTTAGGTGTAAGGACTGTTCTTGATTTTACTAGCTGAATTACTTTTGTTCTTTATAACAAACAAACAAAGGTAATGACCAAGAAGTAAGCGCTCCTCTCGCAAAAGTAAGAAATTAAACACCCAATCAGAATGCTGAGGAGCAGACCAGGACTGTTAGATCGTATCAGCATAAAACACAGTATTTCAACATTCAAACTCGAAAAAGCTGGAAGCCAAAAACAAATCCACGTACAGATTAAAAACCAGAGATTTATTGCAAGCAGTGGCAAGCGCCACCGTGGGTTTCTTCAAGCCAAAAAAGCACTCACAGTACAGAACTAATTTATATTCTCATTAATCACTACAATTATGACATCATATCCTGTTGGCTAATTATTCTTAAAACGTCAGTACATCTCAGTATACAGGAAAACAATAAAAGACCATATTTAGAATCTATTCAAAATGTATATTCAAAGATATAAAATTACTTATCCATTGATAAGACACATCATATTACATTAAAATCATTCACTTCTGTCTGTTTCCCTATCAGTATCACTTAAAAAAGACAAGAAACAGTCAACTCGTGTCTATAAAATAACTGTTTCCCTATCAGAATCACTTAAAAAAGACAAGAAACAGTCAACTCGTGTCTATAAAATAAATTATTTTATAGACACGAGTTGACTGTTTCTTGTCTTTTTTTTTAAGTGATTCTGATAGGGAAACAGAAGTGAATGATTTTTAATGTAATATGTGATGTGTCTTATTACTGGATAAGTAATTTTATATATTTGAATATACATTTTGAATAGATTCTAAATATGGTCTTTTATTGTTTTCCTGTATACTGAGATGTACTGACGTTTTAGGAATAATTAGCCAACAGGATATTATGTCATAATTGTAGTGATTAATGTGAATATAAGTTAGGTCTGTACTGTGAGTGCTTTTTTTGGCTTGAAGAAACTCACATGGGTGAAAGCGCTTGCCATTGCTTGCAGTAAATCTCTGTTTTTTAATCTGTACTTGGATTTGTTTTTGGCTTCCAGCTTTTTCGAGTTTGAACGTTGAAATACTGTGTTTTATGCTGATACGATCGAACAGTCCTGGTCTGCTCCTCAGCGTTTTGACTGGGTACTTTTGTTCTTTGTTGAATGGAAATGAAAAGCATTCCTAATGGTGTTTCCACACAGGCATAGTTATTTTATTATTTATTTGCCACTAAATATGTCCAGCACATCCCACTCGCCTTCAAGAATTTAGTTACCCATAGTGATTTTGTCTTTTTCTGCATAAAGGTTACGATCTATGTTAACAATGTCTGCATGGTTAGCTCTTTGAAAGGAATGTGGCACCTTTTGTTTGATGTAAACTTTTTTCACTTTTAATGCAACATGTTTTTTTTCCTTCAGTAGCCTTGCTTATTTTAGTTTGTTCCTAATAATGTGTGTGTGTAGTTTGTTGTGTTTTTGTGTATATTCTGAGTGGGCAGTGGAATTTCAGTGGTACAGATCTTGTGACAGCAATACAGAGTGCAGTGGAGTCAAAGTAATTAAACTCCTTATGTCATTTTAAAAACATCCTCTCTTGTAAATACACTTACTGAGCATGCTACAGTCCCGTACTACAGCTCCACTCATTGATGGTAAATGTGGTATTTCTCACTTCACTGTAACTTGGTTTTTTTGAACTCTAATTATGTAATGTGTTTTCTAGCCAGAGAATATTGGCATATCTTGTCTGCTGATGTTAGCTATTCATTAACCAGTGCATCTTTCAAAAGCAGCAATGGGGGATCCCTACAGACATGTTTTGGATGTAGTGTACACTAAAAGAAAAGCAAGTTAACTCTCCATTACTCTGTAATGAGTTAGTTAAACATTAATGTAAGAATATGCAGAAAGGTATAGTTTTTCTGTAATGTGGTTTGTTTAAAGTCTGGGGGGTGCTGGCGGTGTTCATAACTTCATAATTTCTGTCATTTTCTGTTTCATTTTGTTGGTTAGGTTCTACCAGGGTCCTTTATCTCTGTTTCCCCTAAGGATTATGGTTATTGTAAACCGTTGTACTCTTCTTCCAATGTGCAGTAATGAACCCTGCCCACAGACACCCAGTCAATGACATATATGAATATTTAATGAGTATTCATGTAGATTTAAACAAGGACCTCATTAATATTCATTAAATATTCGGCAATATTCATTATGGTGACCTGTGAAGTTGAAATTATTAATTTTGAAATTAATATGGATTATAGATTTTGAAGCATTATTTGATCACAGTGCAGTAGTCAGCAACATTCATTATGGTGACCTGTGAAGTTGAAATGATTAATTATGAAATTTATTATGGATTATATATTTTGAAGCATTACTGGATCGCAGTACTCTTAGCTATATAAAGATCTTAATGGCAGTATGCTGCTTTAGTTTAGTGTGTAGTATAAATGTGGTGTTGTATTATTGACAGTGTAGTAGATCAATTTAGCACCTGCAGTCATTCAGCCCTGGAGACTGTTTGAGTAGGCATTCACAGATAGCATGTCATGGGGTCATTTACATATGTGTAAATCCAAACAATTTATGTGGGTTGTCATTAGGAAGTATGCATGTCTATCAGTCATGTGTCATTTGCATGTGACCATACCCATTTCATGTCGATCAAGCCGTCTGCACCTACACATGCGCAGTCCTACCTTGGGGTTTGCAAGGATTCAAGATAGCCTCCTTTTGTTTTTCTGGATAAAAAAGCTCTATAATGTTGTTGGTGAACATTAGTCTTGTACTGCAAATGCCCTGACATCCATGACAGATGGATATGTACCACAGCTAAAGGGGAAGGGTGCTGAAGTCTGGAAGACAGCTGAAGGCCTAGTGGTCATGAATACTGCAACAGTGATAACTTACTTCTGTAGATTTTCACCATCTGTCGACAAATACTTGCTGTTTCTGATACAGAGGGAGGCCCTCAGCTCAGTGCCATTGGAATGACCTGCAAGGAACAGGTTCTTCCACAGGTCCCGCATCAAGGTCTGCTGCACCCTTCTCAGGGTTTCATAGCCATTAAGTGGCCATCTTTATAGAGTCTAAACCATCACAAAAGAGACGATGTAAAGTCCTCTACAAAACAAGGCACCCAAGGTTGCCAGGGGTCGGGGATAAGTAGTGCACGACTCTATGTTCTGCACAATATGCACGGGTTTTTGACATTATCAGCAGGGATGTGTCAACTCAGAAACATTTTTGTCAGTAACTACTTTCTAAGTGTAGAAAGAAGGACTGTTAGCAACTTCTGCAGTGCGCATGGAATTCATATTTGTTCTTGCTGCCTGTTGGGGCAGAGCAGAGGAGGCCAAACTTTGCTTCCGAGTGTTTTTTGATTTTTTTATCCTTTATATATCAGTCTTGAGTGTTGCTGGCCACAACTGCAGTTTATTCTGCCGTGTGTTTGAAGATATGACATGAAGGACACTTCTTGTTAAGTCACTGATAGATGGAAGGGAGGGGCTAGCTGTGTCTACAATTAGGTTCATAGGTTCATACTAGGCTATCTGCCCTAGGGCATTTATAAGCCTAGCCACAGTGTGTTTGGCTTTTGCCACCCATTTTAAATTAATTTTGCTATGACATATACACACAGGTGCTTTACTCAGTTCCACCCCCCACCACCACCACTATTCTGTCTTACTGTACTGTCCAGCTTCCTTCAAAGTAATTAATTATCCATAGTATAGTTTCTTTAGTCCTTAACTGAGAAATGTCTCTGCAATGTCTCATCTTCAGCTTTTAAGTTTTCATATATTCTTGACTGACAGTGCTATATATTATCTTCCATGTTATATGCTATTGAATGCGACTTTGCAGACCATGCTTTGTCAAAAGTGTGCATATGCTAATCTGTAAAAATGTATTTTCCTTATGTGAAGTGTAGAACAAGTAAGAGGCTCATATTTTTGCAAGAAGGAATGTATAAAATCTTTCCCTACTCAGTGGACTTGTATAAAATCTTTCCCTACTCAGTGGACTTGAATGTGACAGTTCCAAGACTGCATAAACTTGGAGAACTGGCATATTCCGCTTTTCTGTGTTTCTGCAGTCTTAAGAGATGGAGAGAAGAACATTGCTGTGAGCTTAATTAGATGCTTTTTTTTTTTTTTTTTTTTTTTTTTTTTTTAATGAAATGTTAGGCCAGTGCAGAACATATTGTTTGAACTTAACTGCAGTATTCAATGACATGTGCAGGCATTTCACAGCATTGGTTTCACTTAGTTGAAGGTTGGCATTGTGCTTTTTAGACTGAGGGGAGCAACGGTCATTTCTGACTTGCTTAACGTTATCTGGTCAACCTTAAATGGAATACCAGGTATTATACATTTTTGTGAACAGACTGATATTTCATTTTCATTTCCCTACTAAATGTTTGTACTAAGCTGTCTTTCTAAAAGATGATAAAACTTCATCTGCCCCACCCCATCCTCATACTGTACTCTGTGTACTGTAAAATAGTCTTGTCATTCAACTGTCATCAAGTTTCATACTCCTTCTCCCCACCCGTAAGATGCCTGTTTTAAGTGAGTATGCTGAAACATTTAATTTTTTCCATAAGTTCTTTGTTGTCTCCCAGGATGCATTGATAAAGGGGGATATGGAAATGTTTTAAGTACACAGATTCCCTTATGGGGAAGTCTGCATAGCATTCAGGCAAGTACAGACGTCTTAGCTCGCCGTGCATGATGTCCACTCTACTGTCCTATTTATTTATTTATTTTGCATTTGTTGACGGGATAATCCGTCTGGGTGTGAGCCCATTTTCAGCGGAGGCCCGGGGAGAAAAGCTCTAATAAAACAAGAACAACATTGACAGGTACAGTGCCGGTTTTACATAGAATTTAACAGAAATATGTAGAGACAATAAAGAAAGTACAATATACAAAGGGGAAAGTTATTAAAATATAGTAAAGTCGAATTACACACACACACACACACACACACACATATATGTATATTTTTTTTTTGAGGGCAGGGGTCCATCTTTAGATATTAGGTAATTTTTGTTAGAAAAGTGTCTGTCTTACGTGGTCTCCATTTTCTCCCTTGATCTTTGCTGTCTTGTTTAATGTGTCATTCTGGATCTGGGAAGCTGCGTTTCCTTCCCTTTTACAGTTGTATGTTAAGCTGTCCACCACTGACTGACATTAGTAGCCCGTAATGAAAGTCTGTTGCTTCATTGCTACCATAAGTCAGCCCCTCCTCCCGTGGAACTGCTCATGCCTGTAAAGAAACAGAAGAGCAGGCAGTTAACTCTTGTAGAGCTTTCAGTACTCTGGATGCATGCCATCTGGCGTCATAGCCAAGTCAACTTTTTAGCTTTATTAGTCCCCTTGAGACAGTCTGTTCTGTAAAGGAATTCTTGCTTCTTTTTTCCTTTTCTGTCTCTGTGCTGCATTTTATTTGTTTTATGAGGCACTTTCTTTTTTTCCTTTGACTGTGAACTTCAGTGTCGAACATTCGTTGTGAGTGTGTTTCGTTATCCTTTGTGTATGTCCTAATCTCCTTTTGTAGTTTCCCTGTCCTTCCATCTGCTAGATCTAAGTGCTACAGCTGGTAGCTGAAGAAGTTGAGGGACTTTGGAATGAACATGTATGAAATGTACCTAATACAAATGACAAAGAATTACCAAGTCAAGGCATTAATTATTGATTTGACATTAAAGTATGTGCAAAAAATAGCATAACTGACGGTTACATTTTGTGATTGAAGCGTCTGATTAAAAGCTATAGCATCAGAAACTAAGTTGCTGATTTTAAAATGTAATTTCAGATAGCAGCAGAAACTGATATTGCTCGTTCTTGCTCACTTTAATCATTATGTCTTACTTGAAATTCTTCTGCTTTGATAAGTTTAACTTCAGCTTCCTAAAACAGAAAATAGAAATATGCTGAGCATGCATTATGGAACTTTCTAACCTTAAGGAAATAATGCTGTGTAATACATATAGGCTAATAGGATCCCTCAGATATCAAACATCTATTTTGTATTCAAAATACTGGGCTGAAAAGCTCAAAGAAATTTCTGAAAGGCAAAAATCTAAATCCATCGAATCAACATTAAAATTAGTCCTTTCTAAGAAACTCATGTGTACTCAACTAATGATGCTTATTTTACCCCAGAAATACTAAACGGTTTCAATTCGGAAGTTTCACCAAACTGTCCTTGCTGATACAAATTGTAGACCTCTTCCATATCTTCTGGAGCTGTAAATGTACTTAAAAATAATGGTGCTCACTGAGAGTCAGACTAGAGAAGACGGGATATCAAAAATCTACATTGTCATGGGAATTTGGAATTTTGCATAGCATCTCTCAAAAATTACCCAAACTTAATCTTCCTCTGCTAATTACTCTGTTTTCTTTAGTAAAATTGTACATTACTCAGAACTGGTTAGATCGAACCAAATTGTCATGGGAGGGCTTCAGAAATGTGCCAATAAAGTTTATATCAGCACATAAACTGATAACTAATAACCAGTAAGTGCTTTCTAAAATACTGGAGTCTTTTTCTGGATCATATCTTAAAAGAATGGATAGATGCGAAAAGGCAAATTAGTGTGAATGTAAACTGAAAGGGGCACAAGATATATTCTTTCGTATGTGTCTAAACCTTGTATGTAGCAGTTATAAATAACATGTAAATTGTGACACAAATATTAATCAGAAGTTGTCATTTATGTAGCACTTGTACATATTGTTGTAACACTGAACAAACCTAGAAGAAACTTCGTAGTGTGGAGGGTGTGATGTTCACTTGAATTGTTATGCACTTAGTTCACATAATAAAATTGAAATGTAAAATGTAACTGTAAAATTTGTGCTACAAAATAATCAAAGTGAAAATAGTAGGTAGCCCACAGTTAAGTTAAAAATGTAATATCCTTTATTGAAACACACAAACAGGCTCAACTAGGATCGCTAAAAAATAAAAATGTTTGGAAAAAAAAAAGAAATATACTGAGTATACCTGAATGTGTGAACTACAGCTGATATTTTATACACAAAGGCAGCATTCTCATACCTTCTGGTCATTTAACTCCAAGGCTGAGCTGAGCTGTTGGTAAGGGTAACACCTGGTTTCTGGACAAGTAGACATTTTTATTTTCAAATGTTTAGCAGTGTTCAATGTATTTAAAGTAAGTAGGGGGTACTGGAACCACAGCCCACACATGGAACGTACATTCATACTTGTCCTGGTATATTTTTTGCCTTGTTGCTGCATTGCTGTTTTTTTTAAAACTACTTTGCATTAAAGCCAGGATTGCTGGTGTGATGATCATGTCACAATACATTGTTGCAGTAATAACTCTTGGAATTTCTGATGCAGAAAGCCCAGTGGCTGAGTTCAGCTGTAGAAGGTCCGATAGCTGGCCTAACTTGCAGAGCTTAGCACTCTTCCTTCTCCAAGCCAGGTTGAAACCCTTCCCTTCTGAACATTAGTGGTGTAAAAGGGAAATCCTCCACTCCATCTTCAGTTCTTTCTTGTCAATTTACTCAAGATTAAATGTGTTTGTATGAAAGTGTCATCAGTCTGTCAGACCTAAATTCCATAGCTAGGTAAGTAAATAGTTGGGAATGATTCTTATCTATTTTTGGAGTCTATATTGAAGCTTGAAAGCTTAAAAGAGCGAATGCTCTTTGATTGAACTGTAAACATCGAAACCACTAAAGCGAAAACAAGGAACAGCGATTTTATTTTCCCCCAGGGAAAAAATTTGCTTCTCCGCAAAAAACAAATACAAATGCAAAATAAAGTGGGGGGCTGTGCCCCCCACACCCCCATACAAATATACCAACTTTGAGATAACACCACAGTGGAGGAAATGGCAAAGTCCCGAAAACGGCTCGGTGATTTTTTTTCCCTGGGGGAAAAAAAAATCAATGTTCTGTGTTTTCGCTATTTAGTGGATTCGATATTTACAGTTCAATAAGAGCGTTCGCTTTTTTAAGCTTTCAGGCTTATGATATAGACCCCTATTTTTGTATCTCAAGTCATATGTTTGGTAGCAACAGCTTTTGATTGTTAGGGATAGAGCACAGCTTCTCAAATTGACCCATCATGCAAGGTTTAACCAGAAAATGATCAAGCGGGGGACAAAATCTCTCTGGGACTATTTTTTATGTGCCTTGTCTAAGACCATTGTGGTGTTGGCAAGTTGAATGCTGATGCCCCACTGTGAATAAGGAAGCACTTGGAGAAGTGTACTAAAGAAGAGGAGGAGAAGTACTAGGAGGCCAGTGACTTTCATTCAGAGTCTGCCCTAGACTCAAGGGTGACATGTCTGCTAAGGTGCTTTTGTAGCCCCTGACTTCAGTGTCTTATTTCAAACAAGACCTCTGGCATTACCCCTTTAGAGGCTGCCTTGAACTCTGATAACAGCACATTCTCCTGAGCTGAATACCTTTAGAAGATAATTAGTCCAAAGACTTCTCTGTGGGCCTCTAGTTCCAGCACCCACACTACTGCCTCTGAGACCGAGGGTAGTATTCCCTTTGTATTTGTCAGTGAGGATTTCAGCGGTTATACAGTAGAGGTCTTGGATGTCTTCCTGCTTTACAAGGATTCTGAAGAAGTCTCTACACCCAAGTCCGTTGTCACCGTGTCCAGATAAAAATGGATGTCCTCTCCAATGGTTTGCCAAAACATAAGCTGTGTAGGCACCCCCATCCCATCCCAGCATCTCATGAGACTGTCCCAGGTTTATATATCTTTTTTTGAGGATTAAACCACCTTCCCATGAGCAAAAATAGTGTTGTGGGTCCTAAAATAGTAAAGGAGATCCCCTCAAGGACCTTATATCAGAGGTGGACAAACTAGACTATGTAGACCGAATGTCTTCTCCTTCTATACACAAGTTTGACAGTAAGGACACCATAACCTCTGTTTATTGGATGACTCATTTGGGGATACTCTTTGCAGAATAAGAGATCTCTTCAAATAGGAGGCTAAAGAGTTCTCATAAGATGCAAAGAGGTTCTGGACCTTCCTGTACCTAAATCTTTTAGTCCTTTTTCTAGTCACTGAAATATTGGAAGATGCCTTTGCAAATGCATACTTGGAGCCAGATTCCTAACCCACTTATCCCACGTAGACAAATCTTTTGTACAGGGTAATTGATTTTTTCCAAATACACTTTAAAAAAATGTGTTGTGGATTCATCCGTGGTGTCTGCGGTGTTAATGGATTCCAGCAAGGTGTGCAACTGTGGCATTCAACCAGGAATGCACCTCCCACAGACTGGGTGAGAAAACTCTCAAGTTTGGCAAGAAAATCAGCACCTCAACTGTCCTGACCTTTAAAGCTTTTAATTGCCAAGCATGCATTCTGAAATATGAGGGGGCTGTTCTGTCCCTGCTAAAGGAAGGACTGAGGGAATAGAGGACAATGATCTGAATGTAAAAGTGCCACATGTATGCAGCCTCAGTTCTCAGGTGGCCAAGCATTTAGAGATGGCTGTGATGCAGTTGATGCACTTTGCAGAGCAGTAGCTATAGCAATAGTCTTAAGGAGGCATACCTGGATGATGAACCAGCCCCTTATAAAACATGTTAAAGTAAAAGTCCTTAATATCTCGCTGGAGAAGATGTTTTTGTTTGGACCCCCTACAAAAAAGGTGTGTAAAAGACTAGAGTAAAAGGGAAAGTTTGTTCACTATGTAGAACAGTTTTCACTCTCTTGCACCACACTGCAGTAGAAACTACCCTACACAAAGCTTATCTTCCTGTCTTTGTCAAGTTATAGGGGTCCTCAAGGGTGAGAGCTAGAAGTGCAGCAGCTATGACTTGTCCATGCTTTCTCCTCTTCCCCACATATCCCACCCAAACCCATATCCCCAATACCTCATTCTCAAACATTTTCTACTTCAAGTATAGAAGGTCGTTTATTTCTCTTTTTAGAAAAATGCAAGGAAATCCCCAAACACAAGTGGGTGCTTCAAATTGTAAGGTAGAGATACAGCCTGCATTTCTTAAGAAGACCAGAGCTTTCTGTCTTTAGCCACTAGGTTTGAAACGCATTTAATCCAACCTTTGCTACAAATCTTACTGTTGAAGAGAACAATAGAGAGAGTACTAAAAGTAGAAGTAAGAACAGGTTTCTACTCCAGACTATACTGTTATCACAAGAGTTTAAGGCGCATGGGGACATATTTTAGACCGTTTAAGATGAAACCGGTTTCTAAAGATACCACAAATCAAAATGCTTAACCTTGTAGGGCTTTGTTCCTGTCCTGTTTCCACAAGCTTACATGGTCAACTTGCAGCTAAAGGATGGCTCTCATCATACAAAGTTAGCCAATATGAGAAGATGATTTATCCGATACACAACAAGGGGTTGCCACTATAGGTTTACTTTCTTGCTTTTGGTTTATCTATTGCATCCAGGGTGGTTGAAACATGCCTGGCTTCAGTAATTGCCTACTGGAGAACCACTGGCAATTACTGAAGCCGGGCATGTTTTGACCACCCTGGGTGCATAAACTCTTACTTGGACAACTGTCTCTTTCAAGCAGGAGCTGTAAGAGATTCAGAAGGCAGTGCAATTCACTCATGTTGCTTTTAAAACCTAGATCTCCTTATGAAATTAAATATGTTCATATCAGAAGGACACATTTTTAGGACACCCACAAAGTTAAGTCAAGTTACAACTCTTTATATCTCTTGCCTTATTTCAGTTTGCATGTGCAGAAATTCACCTTTTGTGGTATGCGAGACACTGTGGGTTGTGGCTCTGTAACTTACTCTACTGCTAGGAAGTGATAGTCGTATCCATCGATGATAAGCCTTTAGTGACAGTCGGCTTCCTACAAATCCCCACAGGTTTGCTTCTGTGTTGGATTTTGGAATGGAACAGTACTACTCTTCTCCTTTAAGGTTTTTTGAATAGATCTGCAAGACTGATTTGTACTTTTGCAGTCACATAAGTTAACTCTAGGTATAAACAGCCTGTGTGCCACGGAGGTGTGGAACCCTGTCTGCAAGTCCAGGGTTCAGATGTTGGCCCTGGCACTTGAGAAACCATGCAAGTAGGGTAAGAATTGAAGGAGCATATCTTACTTGCCTCTCATGGGGGCCAGAAGTGGTTAGCTCTCACTCAGGGGTACACAATGGGTGGCACAGTTTCCCTGATGGAGTTTGGGGAAACTTGCAACTCATACTGACTGGGGAGGGTCAGGGCTGCTTGGAGGGAATGTCCTTCGTAGACAGTCCATTGCTTGCCTGTCCCTTTCTTTTATAAGGAGTGTGCAGTTACGGCCAGGGGTTAAAATTAGAAAAACTTTGACCCACCCCTGATGATCACCTTATTGATGGGAATGAATAGGACAATTGGCTTGTGAGGGGTCTGATGATTGACATGTAGTGAGGGCAAAAGTAGAAAAACCATTTGGGTATAAACAGAACAATTACATAAAAAAAATAGAAAGTGGCACGGACTTATGCTGCTGCTGTGCTCAATATGCTGGTTGGTGTGTGGTATCTTAGTGACTTGCCTAGACTGGCTGGTGGCTCTGTGATTGATGGAATGGCATGGTGGTAAACTTGGGACATTTTTTTTGTGTCCTTTGGCAATAGTTTTTCTTTGTCAAGCTTTCTTTCTTGCTAAGGCTGTACATTAGCTTAAGCACATAGAACTGTATACATGTAAATATGGATACTATTTACTGGTCATTCCCACGGCATCATGTAGTGCTAGGAGAGAGGCAACAGTTTTTACAGCCTAAACAGAAGAGAGAAATTCTCCAACTTCAAAGGATCTCTAGATGAAGGGCTGTGATTGGTGTACTATCACTTTATTTATTACATAATTTTTGATCAGTGATATCCAATTGTCTAGGCTCTGGGAGTTGTCCTAGAAGTAATTGATACTACAAAAGTGATTTTTAATGAATAAGATAATACATTTGTGGCTGCATGGCATGGAATAATTTTCTGTCAGAAAAGCCATGCAGCAAGAATTGGGAGGCTACTGACTCTCCCATTCTTAGGGGGTAGGAATGTGGCTTTGTCTCTCCACTTGGTTAATATCTGTTTGCGGCAGTCTTGTTTCATTCATGGAGTTTGAGCCTGTGAGATGAAAGTCTCTTCTCACCCAAGCAGATAATGGACACTACTGACCATACTAGCTTTCACTCCTTTCTGAACCTCATTCATCCCTCCCCCTTCCACACATTTTGTACCCCAAAACAAATGGGCTTTGACTAACTGTGGACTAAGGGCTTAGGGAAGATGTTCATCGTGTTTCACTGTTGCAGTCATTACACTCGGGTTATCCTGCTGGCAGGCTACCCACAGTCTGCCTGAATTCCAAAGTCCTGGTCTGGCGTCGGTTGCTGTCGCCTCTTCCCTGATGTCAGTGCGCCAGGGGTATAAAAGATGCAGCTGATGCCATTTTCTTCAGTCTTTCTTGCCACGCGGTGCCCGAAGCAAAAGCAGTTCGCAAGTGCCGGTCGGCCGACTCCTGAGATTTTCGAAACTGAATATCAGATACGAAGTCTTCAATAAAGCTAAGTACCCCGTTGGGGAAACTTTTTCTTGCTATAGACCGATGTCAGTAAAAGTTAACAATTGTATTTCTTGTGGGAAGCAAATACCTCATAAGGATTTTTATTCTTACTGTATTCCTTGCCTAGGCCCTGACCACGATGTTGCTAGTTGTCGGTTTTGCGCTCGATTCAACCAACGCACTATTAAGCGTCTGTTTGATTTTACTTTACATTACTTTGGCCGAAGGTTTAACTATATAATGCCGTCGGAACAACCAACGACCGGAGTTCATAAAAAGAGCAAGGACAAAGAAAAGGACAGGCATCCGAGGTCCAAAACCGACGACGAAGCCTCTTTTAGGCCAGTCGCCGGTTCGCTGGTTCTCAGTGAGGCGCTTTTGAAGCCCGTGACACCCGCTACCTCAGAGCCGCAGGACGCCTCAGACTCCCACGTGGAGACAACTAGGCCTCTGGAAACTCAAGGTGTTGGGCCTATCGAAACTATTCCCTCAGATGGGTCTGGAGCCGCTGAGCAGGCATCTGCTTCTGAGGGTGTTTTCAGACCTACACAGCTTACTGTTCAGACCACTTCTGCAGCCAAGGCAAAGTCTAAAACACCTTTAAAGACAAAGAAACAAGTGCAGTATTCTCCTGGACAGTCATCCATGCCAAAGAAACAGATGCTTAATATGGCCGAGGACCTAATTACTCTGATCAGGGGTTCCCATCCCCTTCCTGATAAAAGGCCTAGGCAAGATACTGACTATGATTCCTCTGACCAGGTTTCTATTTCCTCTGATCCCTCTTCAGAACAAGGATATTCTCTTCCTCCCTATGAGGACACTGACGCTGAAGAATCTATCCCTTCAGCCTCTCCTCCTGAGGATTACTCCTTTGAGGAAACCCTGCACACCATGAGGGAGCATTTCAATTGGGAGCCAGGATTATTCAGAATCCAAGAAAAGGCTCAGAGCCTTTCTTTCACTGTCTCAGCACAGGCCCCTTGCTATTCCCCCTGTACTAGATATTGTTGATGTTTTTTCTGAATCCAGTTTGTCTCCTGATTCTTTACCCCCTGCACCAGTTAAGCCAGATAGGTACTACAGGGTCCCAGATTCTCATAAATTTCTTTATAAAAACCCTGCTGCTGACCCAGAAACAGTTTCACAGGGTCACAAAGGGGTCAAGGCTTCCGCTGCAAAAAACCCTGTTCCCTCTGATAGGGATTCTAGAGCACTGGACAGATGGGGGAAAAAAGTTTACACCTCTGCTACTTTAGCTGTAAGGGCTTTAAACTGCCAGTTTCACATGCTTAAATATAAACAATACCTAATGTCTTTGCTGAAACAGAAAATGCGTACAAGCTCAGAATGTCCTGAAAATAAGGAAATGCAGGAATTATTGCATGCAGCTGAACAAGTGGGAAAGCATACTTTGCAATGTGGTTTTGATTCATTAGAGGCTTCTTGCAGAGCCGCAGTTATAGGTTCTGTCATTCGAAGGCATGCTTGGTTAAAAGAACAAAGTTTACCTGATCATGTTAAAGCAAAATTGTTGGATGCTCCATTACAGCATGATACTTTGTTTGGTGTTAAGGCAGAAGAGGTGTTAAAGAAAATGGAGGATAAAGGAAAATCAGTGTAGACAGTAAAGGATTTCTTACAGATTCAGCCAACCAGATTTAGCAGGAACTGGCCTTCTAAAAACTGGTCATTTCCAGTGTCAGACAGGCCACAAAGAGGCAGATACAGATGCCCAAGAGGCAGATCTCAGCCCCAAGGCTCATACAGACCTAAACAATGGGGTGCTTCAGCCCCCAAAGGCGGAGAAGACAAATCACAACCTTATAGGAAACCGTCCCAATGACTTTTGTCTACCTATGCCAAGCACTTACCTTTTGGCAGCACCCTTAGGGGGGGAAAACTAGCACTTTTCTCACAAAATTGGCACATGATCACCAAGGACAAATGGGTACTGAATATTGTTTCCCAGGGTTACAGGTTCCACTTTCACACCCTACCAAGGCCAAAAGGTATGCCAGACCTGCCACACAATCAATGGGCAGAGGCACAAAAACAAATTTCTGCTCTCATGGACATGAGGGCTATTCAAAAAGTACCACAGCAAGAGCAGGGACAAGGATTTTACTCAAGACTTTTCTTGGTACCCAGAAAGGACAAAGCTTGGAGACCAATACTGGACCTGTCTACTCTAAATACTTTCCTGGACGTTCCAAAATTCAAAATGTTGACACTGCAGCAACTTCTACCCATGCTGGACAAGGAGGCTTGGCTAGTTACTTTGGACATCAAAGAGGCATCTGCATGTCCCAATCAGACAATCTTGCAGAAGATACCTCAGATTCATAGCTGGCTCAATGCATTATCAATTCTCTGCACTGCCCTTTGGCTTATCTACTGCGCCCAGGGTTTTCACAAAATGCCTGGCACCAGTAATTGCATTTTGCAGACAAAAAGGAATTCAGATATATCCCTACTTGGACAAGTGCCTTATTCAAGCAGAGAGCAAGGACATTCTACTAAAGCATCTGGTGTTTGTAAAAAGATTACTAATTTGCCTAGGGTACACAGTAAACGAAAAGAAATCAAAACTAGTGCCCTGTCAAGAGATAATATTCCTGGGTGCAAGCTTAAATACAACTGCCCAGATGGCTTATCTCACGCCAGATAAACAAAGGCAACTGTCTCATTACTTTTAGATGATGGCAACAAAGACCCAGCTACCTGCAAGAAAAATTCTACAGGCTTTGGGCTTCATGGCATCCTGCATCCTGCTAATTCCGTATGCAAGACTGCATATGAGGAAGCTACAATGGTATCTACAAAGTGTTTGGACTCAACATTGCCACAGCCTGGAAACAATAATTACTCTCATTCCCTGCCTGCAACAAGAGTTTTGATGGTGGGCACTGGCCTGTCACCACAACAAGGGGCAGCCTTTTACTTTACCCACAGCCAGGCAGACAATAACAACAGATGCATCGGATTATGCCTGGGGAGCACACATGGTGGGAAAATGTATACAGGGCATGTGGACCACAGACCAAATGCATCTCCATATCAATCAAAAAGAGATGCTAGCTGTACAGAATGCCCTGACAGCCTTCAAGGATCTACTACATCCAGGACAACTATTACTAAAGACAGACAATACTACAGTCATGTGGTACATAAACATGCAAGGGGGCACACATTCCTACCCCCTCTGCAAGCAAGCCATGACTTTGTGGAACACAGCACTGGCCTATCAAGTACATCTGCAGGCACAATTCCTGCCAGGAAAGAAAAATACTCTGACAGACGAACTAAGCAGAAACCTCATGGACCCTCACGAGTGGAAACTATATCCACAAGTCTTCAGCATGATAACAAAGAAATGGGGTGCCCAGACATAGATCTATTTGCCTCCCCTCACAACTGCCAACTATAGAGATTCTGCACAAGGACTTATCACTCACAAGCATGGAAGGTGGATGGCTCTATCATTCAGCTGGAAAACCCTAACAGTTTATGCCTATCCACCACTGCCTCTACTCTCCAAGGTACTCCTAAAAGTCAGACAAGAGAAGCCAAAAATGATTCTGATTGCCCCAGACTGGCCACACCAGCACTGGTACCCAATCCTAAAGAGCTTGTCTCAAGGACCAGCCTGGACTTTACCTCAAATTCCTCATCTGTTGACCAAACAAAACAATCAGATCCTGCACAGCCAACTCGGAACCTTAAATCTGGCTGCATAGCGAATAATATAGCCACTCAGAACACACCTCTCTCTAAAGCAGTTATGGATGTCATTTTGGCAGCCAGGACACCCAGCACCAGGAAAGCTTATGCAGAAAAATGGAAGAGATTCTGTGCTAGTACCAGGCACAAGGACTTGAACTGCTTGTTCCAAATATTCCTCAGATTTTGCAATACCTAACTGAGATGCTGGACAAAGGCCTATCCTTCTCATCAATTAAAATCCATGCCTCTGCCATTTCAGCTTATTACAATACGGAACCTCCTATTTTCTCTCATCCACTGCTAAGACAGTACCTCAGAGGGGCAAAAAACATAAGACCCCCAAGGAGAGCACCTATACCAACATGGGACCTCAACTTTGTCTTGGAAAAGCTCACACTGCCTCCTTTTGAGCCAGCCATTACAGCTGAGATAAAATTCTTATCATGGAAAACTGCTCTGCTCCTAGCAATAACTTCAGCAAGAAGAGTCTCAGAGTTACAGGCATTAATGGCAGTGGAAACTCTTATCATTTTTCATCCGGACAGGGTTTCTGTAAGGACAAACCCAACATTTATGCCAATGGTAGTATCCAATGTGGCTCTTAACCAAACCATTAATTTACCAACCTTTTATCCAAATCCCCAGAATAAAGTGGAGAGACTTCTGCACCCTTTGGACATACACAGGCAGCTACGCTTCTACTTAGACAAAACAAAAGCTTTCAGAAAAACTGAGCAACTTTTTGTGGTATACAATACAGGATCACAAGGAAAGGCTATTTCAAAACAGACTATTTCAAAATGGATAGGACACTGCATTCGTTTCTGCTATGCACAGCATGGCAAGTCAGTGCCTAAGAATATTAGGCCACATTCTACCAGGGCAGCCGCCACATCAGCAGCCTTTCTCAGAGGAGTACCAACCAAGGAAATTTTGGAGGCTGCAACTTGGAGTTCAGTGCACACTTTTACCAAGCACTTTCACTTACCTCTTTACTCTAAATCCAGAGCAGGCTTTGCCACTGCAGTTCTGCAGGGCCTCATAGCCACTCCTAATCCTGTTTAGACCCAGCCACCCAACCTCGGCTTTGGGATTCAACCCAAGTGTAATGACTGCAACAGTGAAACACGATGAACATAGTACAGTTGTGTACCTACCATAAATGTAGATGTTAGAGTGTATTCACTGTTGCAGTCCAGGTTACCCTCCCGCCATCCCCCTTTCATTGCTGGGATTTATCTGTACTTCTCTATTCTATACAACCTATGTGGTGTATTTGCTTGTAGAGGAAGGTAATGTTTATGTTAGTGCATGCATTTTTATTTGCAAATTTTTAGCCTACCCTTTTGGGGGCACCTGACATCTGGGGCAAGAAAAACTGAAGAAAATGGTGTCGGCTGCATCTTTTATACCCCTGGCGCACTGATGTCAGGGAAGAGGCGACAGCAACCGATGCCGGACCAGGACTTTGGAATTCAGAACGACTGCGGATAGCCTGCCAGCAGGATAACCCAAGTGTAATGACTGTAACAGTGAATACACTTGAACATCTACATTTATGGTAGGTACACAACTGTACTTTTTTTTTCTATAGGCAACATGATTGAATTCATTGCCTCTCTCTTTTTCTAGTAACGCTTCCCATCCTCTCAGACCAAATAACATTGATACATCTGTAGAAAGTGTTCTTTTACAGAAACCAGAAAAAGGGGTTTCTCTGCCAGGATTGTTTCTAATCCCCAAAAAGGTTTCTGTCCGAGGCTAACCCTAGACCTATCCATATCAAACAAATGTTTAAGAATAACCAAATTGAGTGGTTGTCTTGCAGGTGCTTTTCAAACTGTTTATACTAAATGCACTATTATCTGAAGGACACCTGTTTGAATACCTCCATCTAAAAGTCTGCAGATAGCTTCTGGGATTCATAACAGGGCAGGAACACTTTCAGTTCACCTCTTTGTTGTTTGGACTTTTTACTGCATTTAACCAATTTACAGTTACTTGATACCATTATCTGCTCCAAATTAATATCAGAGGGGCCTATACCTACACCTGTTTCAACACCTGTTTGATTAATGCACCCACCAGGGGGAATGTGTAAAAGAAACTGCAGTGCCTTGTTCATTGCCAGGCCATCCTTGTGCTTGCTGTGAATCTTTCGAAGTGAAGCCTGACACTGGATGCATAGAAGATCTTCTAGGAGGGCATGTGGAAAATAAAGTGCAGGTAACCAAGCTTTTACCACATGCAACACCAAATGATGCAACGTTTCATGAAAATTTGTATCATTTTACATTTATTTTCTTAAACCCACCTCCCACCCCCTGTACATTTTCTTGGGGCTGAAAACCTCCGGCCAAGACATTATTAAAGACTGAATCCACAGTACCTCACTACCTAAATTAATTTATAGGCACTTCATTTTTATGCCAAGTGCATTACAGCAATTTTGTATCCTATAAAGGCAAATTATCAACTTTGTCTCTCGGGTGGAACATTTTACACTGAAAATTAACATATGTGATTACGTAGTAATGAAACCATAATGCAAGTAAGTAACTGCTGGTGATGATTGTGTTTCACTGTTGTAGTCATCACCTGTGGGTTATCCCTGCTGGTGGTAGCCCTTGGCTGGCCCGAATACCAGAGTCAATGTTTTTCTGCGTCATCTGCTGTCACTTGCTACCTGATGTCAGATCGTCAGTGCTATAAAGGAAGGCAGCCAACACAGTTACATCAGTCTTTTTTGCCGTGGAGCCCATAGCAGAAGCAGTTCATAAGTGTGCCGATCGGTCGCTACCAGAGTTTGAATTACAGCTGAAAACGTCTAAAGCTAAGTACCCCATTGGGGATCCTTTTTTCTTGCACTAACCGATGTCCGAAAAAGTTAACAATTGTCTCGCTTGTGGAAAGCAAATACCACACTGAGACTTCCATTCATACTGCGTCACTTGTTTAGGCCCATACCACGACGTCCCCCATTGCCAGTTCTGTGCCCTCTTTAACGCGAGAGCCATTCATCATAGAGCTCTTATTGTAGCCAGGTATTTTCGTCTTCTGTCTTCGTATTCCGAAATGGCATCCATCAGCCAACAATCCGTAGACATTCCGAAAAGTGAGGCGCCTTCACAGCCCCTGATACCCGATTTGATACCTTTGCAGCCTCTACTGAGACCCTTTCAGAGTCTGGTATGCCGCAGAAATCTTCTTCGTCTTCCGAGCCTTTGATTGTCTTTGCCTTGGTTGGGTCCGAAGCCGCAACTCAGGCATTGGCTTCCGAGGAGGTTTTTCACACTACCAAATCTAGACAAAAACCGACGTCTTCTCCACTGACTACCGTTTCTCTCAGACCAATGGATACTCTTAGGCCTAGAAGCAAGGTCACTCCTAAGAAAACTACCTCTAGCCACCATTTTACTCCAGCTCTACCACCCCAAGCTCAAATGCTTAAAATAGCAGAGGATCTTATCACCCTTATCAGAGGTAGTCAGGCCACACCTGCTTAAAATGCCAGAGGATCTTATTACCCTTATCAGGAGTAGTCACACCTTTTAAAAGGAGATGTTTCTCCTGAAATAGTGACAGAAAAGGATTCTGAGGAGTCTGATTATTCAGATTTTGAAGAAGAACAACAACCTCTGACTGCTTATGAGGATTCAGATGCAGAGGAATCCATTCTTTCTGCCTCCCCACCAGAAGATCTTTCCTTTGCGGAAACACTTCACACCCTCAGGGAACATTTCCATTGGGAATCCCAGGACTTCCCTCAGTCTAAGAAAAGACTAAGAGAGTTCCTAGACCTGCCCCAGCACAGACCCTTGGCCATCCCTCCAATCTTAGAGGTGGTTGATGATCCAGCCTAATACCTGACGCCCTCCCACCTGCTTCCAGAAAACCTAACCGGTATTACAGAGTACCAGATTCTCACAAATACCTGTACAGAAATCCTGCTGCAGACCCGGAGGTCATTACACATGGATCAAAAGGAGCTAAAGCTAGTTCTGCAAATAATCCTATTCCTTCTGACAAGGACTCCAGAGCACTGGACAGATGGGATAAAAATATACACCTCTGCAACCTTAGCTATCAGAGCACTCAGCTGTCAGTTCCACATGTTAAAATATCAACAACACACTTTGGAACACTTTGGAACTATTAAAACAAAAGATTTCAACCTTTCCTGACTGTGCCAATTTGAAGGAATTAGATTTACTGCACTCTACTTGTCAAGTGGCTAAACACTCATTACACTGTGGATATGATGCCCTAGAAGCCTCAAGCAGGGCAGCAGTGTCAGGATCTGTCATTAGGAGACATGCATGATTGAAGGAACAACCTCTCCATGATCATGTCAGATCTAAATTACTTGATGCACCCTTGGATAAGGACCGCTTGTTTGGAGTAAAAGCAGAAGAGCTGCTTCAAGAGATGGAAGACGAGCAAAGTCTATGCAAACAGTAAAAGATTTCCTTCAAGTACAACCTCGTAGGTTCAGCAGGAATTTTCCCTCAAAACACTGGCCCTTTCCTGCACCTAGCAGACAGGGGCAAGGTAAGCCCTGCAGGGACAGATCACCCAGACTCCTATCCCAGGGACAGCAGAGAACCAAACAGTGGACCACTTCCACTCCAAAGGCAGGGAGTTCTAAGCCATCCCTCTATGGCAAAAACTCTCAATGACCCCCTCTTCCCTCTTTCTGTAAATACACTGGCAGACGAACTAAGCAGAAATCTCATGGACCCACACGAGTGGAAACTGGAGCCAAAGACTTTCAACATGTTGATAAACAAATGGAGGAGCCCAGATATAGACCTGTTTGCCTCCCCCCAGAACTACCAATTGGACAAATTCTGCACAAGGACTCCCCACAAACAAGTTTGGAAAGTGGATGCTCTGTCCTTCAGCTGGAAAAATCTATCAGTTCATGCCTTTCCTCCTCTGCCTCTCCTCTCCAAAGTACTACTAAAGATCAGTCAGGACTAACCAAGGATGATACTGATTGCACCAGACTGGCCACGCCAACACTGGTACCACCTCTTGCGCAGTGTGTCCCTGCTTGCCCCATGGCACCTGCCTCAGTCCCCCTACCCTGCTGTCACAGCAGGAGAGCCAGATTCTGCACCCCCAGCTTCAAACCCTGAACCTGGCAGCCTGGCTAATCACCTAATCATTCCGTTACCATCCCTCAGTAAACAAGTGTTGGATGTCATTTTGGAAGCAAGGAGGCCTAGTACTAGAAAATCTTCTGCTGAAAAATGGAGAAGATTCTGTGCCTGGAACCAAACTGAAGGGATGGCCACAGCAGCGCCCAGTTTACCTCAGATTCTTCAATACTTAACTGAGATGTTTCACAAGGGCCTTTCCTTTTCCTCCATCAAAATTCACACCTCAGCCATTTCAGCTCATTACAACACAGAGCCACCCCTCTTTTCTTACCCACTGTTCAAGCAGTTCCTCAGAGGGGCCAAAAACTTAAGATCACCCAGGAGAGCCCCAACTCTAACCTGTGACCTTAACTTTGTAGTGGAAAAATTCACTCTTCCTCCTTTTGAGCTGCAAGTGCAGAGTTAAAATTCCTTTCTTGGAAAACAACTTTCCTTTTCAGCAATCACTTCAGCAAGAAGAGTATCTGAATTACAAGCCCTTATGGCAGTAGAGCCTTTCATAATCTTTCATGCGGACAGGGTGTCCCTCAGGACCAGTCTCTCGTTCATGCCCAAGGTGGTATCCAGTGTGGCTCTTAATCAATCCATTCGTTTGCCAACCTAATTTTCTAGTCCACAGAACAAATGGGAAGGGATACAGCACTCCTTAGATGTGCACAGACAACTTAGATTTTACTTGGATAAGACTAAACCTCAAAGGAAATCTGAACAACTGCTGGTGATGTTCTTCGTGTTTCACTGTTGCATTCATTACATTTGGGTAATCTGCTGGCAGGTTGCCCTCAGTCGGCCTGAATTCCAAAGTCTTGGGTCCTGCATCGGTTGCTGTCTCCTCTTCCATGATGTCAGGTCGTCAGGGGTATAAAGCAAGCAGCCGACACAATTTTCTTTAGTCTTTCTTGCCGCGCAGTGCCCGAAGCAGAAGCAGTTCGCAAGTGCCAGTCGGCCGACTCCTGAAATTTTCGAATTAGAGTTTCAGAACTGAAGTCTTCACTAAAGCTAAGTACCCCGTTGGGGAAACTTTTTTTTCTTGCTCCATACCGATGTCAGAAAAAGTTAATAATTACATTACTTGTGGGACGCAAATACCTCATAAGGATTTCCATTTATACTGTATTCCTTGCCTAGGCCCTGATCATAACGTGGCTAGCTGTCAGTTTTGTGCTAGATTTAACCAACGCACTATTAAGCCTCGGTATATCTTTGCCTCAAAATATTTTGGAAACAGATTTAACTATCCCGGAATGTCGTCGGATAGCAATCCGACTACCGGAAGTACACAAAAAACGCAAAGAAAAGGACAGAGACAGACCGTCGAGGTCCAAAATCGATGACGGAGCTTCTTCTAAGCCAGTCGCCGGTTCGCCGGTACTCAGTGAGGTGCTTTTGCAGCCCCTGATACCCACTACTTTTGAGTCGCAGGCCCCTACCGAGACCCATGTGGAGTCCGGCACTCCGCGAGATTCTCAAAGTATTGTACCCGCGGATGTCTCTCCCTTGGATAGGTCCGGAGCCGCTGAGCAGACACCAGCTTCTGAGGGTGCATTCAGGCCACAACATTTTTATATAAAACCGATGCCAGCTTCAAAATCAAAGACAAAAGCAACTTCTAAAGCTAAAAAACTGACGCATGAGCCATGTGCACAGGCCTCTATGCCCAAAAAACAGATGATCAAAATGGCTGAAGACCTAATTACCTTGATCAGGGGTTCCCAACCCCGTTCTGATAAGAGGCCTATGCAAGACACTGATTAAGAATCTTCAGATCAGGTTTCTATTTCTTCTGATTCCTCTTCTAATCAGAATTGTCTATCCCACCCTATGAGGATTCTGATGCAGAGGAATCTATCCCATCTGTATCTCCACCTGAAGATTATTCCTTTGGAGAAACCTTGCTTACTTTTGAGGGAGCATTTTCACTGGGAGAGTCAAGATTTCTCAGAATTAGAAAAGAGGCTCAGGGATTTCCTTCTTCTTCTTCAGCATATGCCTTTAGCCATACCTCCTGTTTTAGACACTGTGGATGATGTATTTTCGGAGTCACGCTTGACTCCAGACTCCTTACCTCCGGCTCCTAGCAAGCCAGACAGATATTACAGAGTTCCTGACTCACACAAATTTTTATTTGGAAATCTTGCTGCTGACCCTGAAACTATTTCACAGGGTCCAAGCCTCAACAGCAAAAAATCCTACCCCCTCTGACAGAGATTCAAGGGCACTGTATAGATGGGGAAAGAAGGTTTATACATCTGCAACCTTGGCAATTAGGGCCTTAAACTGCCAGTTTCATATGCTCAAGTATCAACAACATGTTATGGGATTACTGAAACAGAAAATTATGTTGATTTCTGAATATGCAGAAAGTAAAGAATTGCAGGAATTATTGCATGCAGCAGAACTAGTTGGAAAGCATACTTTGCAATGTGGTTTTGATTCCTTAGAGGCCTCCTGCAGGGCCGCAGTTACTGGATCTGTGATTAGGAGGCATGCTTTGCTAAAAGAGCAAAATTTGCCTGATCATGTTAAAGCTAAATTGCTGGATGCACCTTTACAGCATGATACTCTGTTTGGTATTAATGCAGAAGAGGTTTTAAAGAAAATGGAAGAGAAAGCTTAAGTCTATGAAAACTGTAAAAGACTTCTTACAAGTGCAGCCACCAAGGTTCAGTAGACACTGGTCTACAAAAAAATGGTCCTTTCCTGTGTTCGTCAGCGCTCAACGGGGCAAATCCAGGCACCCTAAAGGTTCTACCAGTCACAGGATTCTTACAGGTCATAGCAATGGGGTGCTTCTACCTACAAATCTGGAGGAAATAAAGCGCAACCCTACAGTAAACAGTCTCAATGACTTCCCTCTGCCATCACCAAGCACTTATCTTTTGGCAGCACCTTAGAGGGAAAATTGGCACTTTATGATCAAAATTGGCAGTTAATAACCCAGGACATGTGAGTGTTAAACATAGTATCTCAGGGATACAGATTCCACTTCCACACTCTGCTAATTGCAAACGGTTGGCCAGATCTGCTAAAAAATCAATGGGCAGAGGCACAGAAACAGGTTACGTCCCTCATGGATATGGGAGCTATTCAGCCAGTACCAGAACAGGAAAAAGGACAAGGTTTTTATTCAAGACTGTTCTTGCTACCTAGAATAGACCAGGCCTGGCGCCCAATACTGGATTTATCAATTTTAAACACAAACCTGGACATTCCAAAATTCAAAATGCTAACTTTGCAGCAGCTTCTGCCCATGCTGGGCAAGAATGCTTGGCAGTTGACATTAGACATAAAAGTGGCATACCTGCATATCCCAATAAGGGAATCATGCAGAAGACTCCTTTTCAGGGCTGGCTTTATGCATTACCAATTCTCTGCACTGCCCTTTGGCTTATCTGCTGCGCCCAGGGTCTTTACAAAGTGCCTTGCACCAGTAATTGCATTTTGCAGACAAAGAAGTATATAAATATATCCTTACTTGGACGACTGTCTCATTCAAGCAGAGAACAAGGACATTCTTCTTCAGCATCTGGCGTTTGTGAAAAGGCTTCTAACATGCCTAGGGTACACAATAAACGAAAAGAAATCGCAACTGGTACCCTCTCAAAAGATAACATTCCTGGGTGCAAGCTTAAATACAACTGCCCAGATGGCTTTCCTCACGCCAGACAAACAAAGGCACCTGACTACTTAATTCAAACTGATGGCAACAAAAACCCAGTTATCTGCAAGACAAACTCTGCAGGCTTTGGGGTTCATGGCATCCTGCATTCTACTGATTCCATATGCAAGACTGCATATGAGGAAACTACAGTGGTACCTAAAAAGTTTATGGAATTAACATTGTCACAGTCTGGAAAAAGTGATTCCTCCCATTCCCTACCTACAACAGGAGTTTCTATGGTGGGCAAAGGCATGTCACCAAAACATGGGATGGGCTTTCACTCTACCCCCTTTCAGCCAAACCTTAACAACAGATGCATCAGATTATGCATGGGGGACCCACCTGGCGGGAAGATGCATTCAGGGCATATGGACCCCAAAACAAATACATCTGCATGTCAACCAGAAAGAGATGTTAGCTGTTCAAAATGCCCTGACAGCCTTCAAGGACTTACTTCATCCAGGACAACTACTAATAAAGATGGACAACACCACGGTTATGTGGTATATAAACAACCAGGGGGGCATGCACTCATACCCCCTTTGCAGACTAGCCACAGCACTGTGGGACACAGCCTTGACTTACCAAGTACATCTTCAAGCTCAATTCCTGCCAGGAAAGCAATGGCAGACAGTTTAAGCAGAAACCTTATGGACCCTCACGAGTGGAAACTAGATCCACAAGTCTTCAGCATGATAACAAAGAAATGGGGGAGCCCGGACATAGACCTGTTTGCCTCTCCTCTGAATTATCAACTGGAAAAGTTCTGCACAAGGACTTATCACAGACAAGCATGGAAAGTGGACGCCCTATCCTTCAGTTGGAAAAACCTATCAGTTTACGCCTTTCCTCCTCTGCCTCTTCTTCCCAAGGTCCTACTAAAAGTCAGACAAGAGAAACCAAATATGATACTAATTGCCCCGGACTGGCCCCGCCAATACTTGTACCCAATCCTAAGGAACATGTCTCAATTCCCAGCTTGGTACTTGCCTCAAATACCTCACTTACTGTCCCAGCAAAACAATCAGATCCTGCACAATCAGCTCCATACACTGAACCTGGCAGTAAAGCTGTGATGAATGTCATTTTGGAAGCCAGAAGGCATAGTAATAGAAAATCTTATGCTGATAAATGGAAGAGATTCTGTGCTTGGAACCAAGCACAAGGAACTGACACAGCAGAGCCAAATATTCCTCAGATTTTACAATACTTGACTGAGCTGCTTGACAAAGGCCTATCTTTTTCATCAATAAAAATCCATGCCTCTGCCATCTCGGCTCATTACAACACAGAGCCACCAATCTTTTCTCATCCTTTACTAAAGCAGTATCTTAGAGGGGCCAAAAATGTAAGGCCTCCCAGATCATCACCAATTCCTGCATGGGACCTCAATTACATATTGGAAAAGCTCACCCTGCCTCCATTTGAACCAGGTGCTACTGCAGATCTAAAGTTCTTATCATGGAAAACAGCTCTGCTCATGGCAATTACTTCAGCAAGAAGGGTATCAGAGCTACAGGCCCTCATGGCTGTGGAGCCTTTTTGTCATATTTTACCCAGACAACGTGTCCCTCAGGACCAATCCTTCATTTATGCCTAAGGTGGTTTCCAATGTGGCTCTTAACCAAACTATTCATCTGCCAACTTTTTATCCAAATCTGCAAAACAAGGGGGAGCGGATTCTACATTCCTTGGACGTGCACAGACAACTAAGATTCTACTTGAACAGGACTAAAGCTCTAAGAAAAACTGAGCAGTTACTAGTGACATTTGCTGCAGGATCAGAGGGAAAGGCTATATTTCAAAGCAGACTATTTCAAAGTGGATAAGCCACTGCATTTGTTTCTGCTACTTACACCATGGCAAACCGGTGCCCAAAGGGCATTAGGTCTCATTCCACCAGGGCTGCAGCTACATCAGCAGCTTTTCTCAGACGAGTACCAACCAAAGACATTCTAGAGGCTGCTACTTGGAGTTCTGTTCACACTTTTACAAAGCATTAGCATTTGCCTCTCTACTCTAAGTCCAGGGCAGGCTTTGCCACTGCAGTTCTGCAGGGCCTTATAGCCACCCCTAATGCAGTTTAGCTCCAGCCTCCCATCCATAGCTTTGGGATTCTACCCAAATGTAATGACTGCAACAGTGAAACACTAAGAACATAGTACAGTTGTGTACACTTACCATAAATGTAGATGTTCGAGTGTATTCACTGTTGCAGTCAAGGTTACCCACCCGCCATCCCCCTTTTATTCTGGAGTTTCTCTTTCCTTCACTATCTTCTACAACCTTTGTGGTGTATTTGCTTGTAGATGAAGGTAAAGTTTGTATTGTTGCATGTATATATAATTTATATATATATTTTGGTACCCCTTTGGGGGGCACCTGACATCTGGGGCAAGAAAAAGTAAAGAAAATGGCGTTGGCTGCTTGTTTTATAACCCTGACGACCTGACGTCATGGAAGAGGAGACAGCAACTGACACAGGACCCAAGACTTTGGAATTCAGGCTGACTGAGGACAACCTGCCAGCAGATTACCCAAATGTAATGACTGGAACAGTGAATACACTCAAACATCTACATTTATGGTAAGTGTACACAACTGTACTTTATTTGCTGCAGGGGCAGAGGGGAAGGCTATTTCAAAGCAAACCATTTTTAAATGGATAGGCCATTGCATTCATTTCTGCTATAAGCATCATGGAAAACCTATCCCACAGGGGATTAGACTCCATTCAACCAGGGCTGCATCTACCTCTACAGCCTTAGGTGTTGCTACCAGAGACATCCTAGAAGCTGATACCTGGAGTTTTGTACATACTTTCATCATTTGCCAATTTTCTCTAAATCCGGAGCTGGCTGTGCCACTACAGTCTTGCAGGGCCTTATAGCTGGTCTTAATTCTATCTAAATTCATCCTCCCATCCTTAGCTTTGGGAGTCTACCCAAATGTGATGACTGCAACAATGAACACGAAGAACATAGTACAGTTGTGTACACTTACCATAAATGTAGATGTTCGAGTGTATTCACTGTTGCAGTCCTGGTTACCCTCCCTCCAGCCCCCTGACTTCTTTTGGCTGTACCTGTACTCTTCTTTGCTATGCTAATTGCTTCCCATTAGGGGGGCACCTGACATTTGGGGCAAGAAAAACTGATGTAATGGTGTCGACTGCATGCTTTATACCCCTTGACTACCTGACGTCACGGAAGATGAGACTGCAACTCACGCAGGACCCAAGACTTTGATAATCAGGCCGACTGAGGGCTACTGCAAGCAGATAACCCAAATGTGATGACTGCAACAGTGAATACACTTGAACATCTACATTTATGGTAAGTGTACACAACTGTACTTTCTCCACGTTACCCTTTGGCGTATCTACTGCTTCCAGGGTATTCACCAAATGCTTAGCCCCGGACATAGCCTTTTGCAGACAGAAAAATATGCACATTTACCTTTATCTGGATGACTGCCTCATTCAGGCAGATTGCAAAGAAAAGCTCCTCATGGACCTCCTCTTTGTCAAAACCCTCCTAACCTCCTTAGGGTACACCGTCCATGAGAAGAAATCAAAGCAAACACCCTCCAGGAAGATCATTTTCTTGGGAGCACTGCTGGACACAGCATCACAAATGGCCTTCCTATCCCCAAAAAAGCAGAGCTTCCTGCCTCTCTATTTTTACCCAGCTGGCTTCCAGAAGTCACCTCACTGCGAGGAAGTTCCTGCAAGGCTTGGGGTACATGGCAACTTGCATCCTTGTAATTCCTCTGGCCAGGCTTCACATGAGAAAACTTCAGTGGTATCTAAAGAACCTTTAGTGTTAGCACTCTCAATCTCTAGAGACCTCTCTCCCACTGATCCCCTGTATAAGGGCTGAGTTTCTCTGGTGGGCAGGGGCCTGTGCCCAGAACAAGGGTCTTTCATTCACCCTCCGCCCAACCAAGCAGACCATTATCACCGACATCTCAGACATAGCTTGGTGCACCTAAGGTCTTTGGGATGCCCAGCACTATCCCTTACACATCAACCAAAAGGAAATGATGTCCGTACAAAAGGCTCTGACATCCTTCAAACCCCATCTTAAGCCAGGGGTTCTCCTTGTCAAACAGACAACACCACAGTAATGTGGTACATCAACAAACATGGAGGGACCCAATCTTACCCTCTCTGCAGGCTAGCCATGAACCTCTGGCCGACAGCCTCTTACGTGGGACTGCACCTGATAGCCCAGTACCTACCAGGGATCAACAACACCCTGGCTGACCACTTAAGCAGAAACTTACTGGACCCCCATGAATGGCAGCTCCACAGAAAAATCTTTTTATAACTCACTCAGGCGTGGGGGACTCCGGAGGTGGATCTCTTTGCTTTGCATCTCAACCATCAGCTGAAAAAAATTCTTATTCTCAGCAATGCCCAATAGTTTAAAAAATTTCTGTAAAAATTTGAAATTTGCATATAAGAAAAATAGGAACTTGAAATAAATTTTTGAAAATGGACAGGAAAATGGAAGTAAGAGTAAGGTAGGTACGTATAAATGCAGCAGGTGTCCGCAGTGCCCTTTTGCATATAACCAGGGGACTTGAGGATTAGAGTGTATTAATATGTCATTCTATCCAAAAGTATATTATAATTGTCAGTCAAAGGGTATAATTTATTTAGCAAAATGCACAATATGTGGTTCATATTATATAGGGAAGACAGAGCGGAGTTTGAGGCAGAGGGTATATGAGCACATGTACAACATTAATAGAAAGAAAGAGACTAATGCCCTTTTCAGACATACAGTAACATGTCACCAAGCTGATTTTAAGTTTTGGGTCATTGAGCAGGTTAAAATAAATGAAAGAGGTGGGGACTGGGAAGCACAATTGGAATTAAGGGAGTTGATATGGCAATTGCAGCTAGATGCTTACAACCCATCGGGGCTCAATGACCACATTTCACTAGTGCCAGCACTTAAAATTAGAGCAAACAAGTACTAAACTAATAAATGTAACAATAAATACTTAGTATGGAAGTGTACAAATTGCTTTGAAACTTAAAAAAAAAAATGGTTTTAACATATGCATCCGTTTTGTATGTGAGTATAATTTGATTATATATTTTATTTTATTATATATTTGATCAAATATATATATATATTTTTTTTGCATATATTTTATATGTACTGCATATATTTGTATACTATTTTATATTACATAAGGTGCCAATACATGCAAATTAAGTATGCAAAGTGTTTTTAAGTCAAAGTTTATAGGGTTTTTTAAGAAAGGAAGTTCAGTTAATTTATGACCAATGATATCGGTGTTGGGTCTATTTAAATGGCAATGTGGAAAGAAAAGTAGACTCTGATGATGTTTCCGGGTTAGGAAATGAAAGCGCTAAGTCCGTTGATACAGTGTATTTCATGTATTTCATGATTTTAGTGTGCGTTTTTGTGTAATAAAAGTGAGGGATATTCAAAAGAGGAGGCCTTTATTGACCCTAGAAAGCAACTGGAGTTTTTGGACTTATTCCCCAGGTGCACCCTCTTTGTTTATGCATTCCCTCCTCTGCCTCTTATTCCCAAGATACTGGTAAAAGTAAGGGAGGAGAGACCAAAGGTCGTCCTCGTTGGTCCAGACTGGCCCAGACAACATTGGTACCCCTTATTGCATAGCCTCACCTTACAGCATCCCAGGTAGCTTCCCCTGATCTCAGACCTTTTAACTCAGGTGGGGGGGGAGCTGCACCCAGACTTGCAGACTCTCAAACTATCAACATGGCTGATACTCTAAAGCCAAACAAGGGGCCCCTGTTTAGCAAACAGTTCCTAGACATTATCACAGATGCCAGAAGGCCCAACATGAGAAAATCTTACGCAGGAAAAAGATTCTGCTCCTGGAGCCAGTCCAGAGGGGGCAATACCATCCGTCTTATACTGGTCTTGCCTAGTGGAGCTACTTAATAGTGGCCTCTCCTTCTCCTCTCTTAAAATCCATGCCTCAGCCATTTCAGTTCATTTTGATACAGAATAGCCCCTGTTCTCCCATATTTTGATTAAACAATTTCTCAGAGGCGCTTCTAATATCAGACCTCCCAGAAGGCCACCCACTCCAGCCTGGGACCTGAATTGTGTTTTGGAAAAACTAACTTTACCACCCTTTGAACCTGCTGTTTCAGCAGAACTACGATACCTCTCCTGGAAGACTGCTTTTCTCCTAGCGCTCACCTCAGCCAGAAGGGTTTCAGAACTTCAGGCACTGATGGCCATTGATCCCTTCATCATCTTCCATGCAGACAGGGTCTCCCTGAGGACTAATCCCTCCTTTGTGCCCAAGGTGGTATCTAATGTAACTCTCAACCAGGCCATACATCTACCCACCTTCTTTCCTAACCCTCAAAACAAGGTGGAAAGAATTCTGCACTCACTAGACATGGACAGACAGCTCAGATACTATCTGGGCCGTAATAAACCCTTCAAGAAAACAACTACTTGTCAGCTTTGCCCCAGGGGAAGCCCATTTCCAAACAAACCATTTCCAAGTGGATATCACATTGTATCCATTACATATTGATTGCATGGGAACCCCCCCCAAGTCTATTCAGACGCATTCTACTAGGGCAACCTCCACTTCCACAGCATTCCTCAGAGGAGTTCCCACCAGGAACATCCTGGAATCTGCCACCCGGAGTTCTGTCCATACCTTTACCAAGCATTACCATATACCTCTATTTTCTAAGGCTAGGGCAGGGTTTGCCTCTGTAGTTCTGCAGGGCATGCTGACCCATTCCTAGGTCTCTTACTAATCCTACCACCCCTCTCCTCAGATTTGGGAATCCTCCCACAGGTGATGATTGCAACAGTGAAACATGAAGAACATAGTACAGTTGTGTAGCCTTACCATAAATGTAGATGTTCAAGTGTATTCACTGTTGCAGTCCTGGTTTCCTACCCTCCTTCCCCCTTGTATCTTCTTTCTTTAGGGAGACATACGTTTCTAATGGTGAGTTTTAGCCACCAGGACCACTTTACCATATTTACTTGGGCCTCTGACTGGTTAGGGCAAGACAAACTGATGTAATGGTGTCGGCTGCCTTCCTTTATAGCATTGACAACCTAGACATCAGGCAGCAAGTGACAGCAGCCAATGCAGACAAACATTGACTCTGGTATTCGGGCCGGCCACGGGCTACCACAGCAGGGATAACCCACAGGTGATGACTGCAATAGTGAATACACTCGAACATCTACACTTTACACAACTGGACTTTCTAAAGAAGCGCTTGAGTCATCACTGTTTTTCAGAACTGCTTGCAATTCTTAAATCAGTAGTATAAAAGGAAGAGAAGTATATATTTAAATAATATATGTAGACCATCACAATCACAATGGCTGTTATACAAGGGGTGGATACCAAATCCATCCCAGAGGCAGCAACCTGGTCTTCTGTCCACACCTTCACCAAATAGTGCCAGACTTTTTAGGGCTAGAATAGGATTTCCCAAGGCTTTCTTCCAAGTTGTCCTTTGCAGTGCCACAGAAGCTACTTCTAACACACACCTTATCCAAGATTTTGGAATTTACCCAGAAGTAATGGGTAATGCAACCTTGATCTAGTGAAAAAGATAATACAGTTGTGTAGTTAACTTAGCATAGTAGTAGATGATCACTGTTACCATATCTATTCCCTCTCACCATCCCCACTGTGGATCCTCATTCTTCCATCTTGGGCCCCTTCACTTTCACTTTGCAAATGCCCTGACTTTCCCCTACCCCCTCCTTGGACCAGAGTAAAAGTATGAGCCTAAGTAGTGCTTTGTGTAAAGATAGCATCTGTCCTTATTTAGGATGCCATTGCTTAGGCTCTGACATTTTATGTTCACCTTGTCCTAGGGGCAATTAACTTCAAATTACAGGCAAGGAGTATGCTCATTTTTGGGGGATGAAAGTTCTGAAGATGGCGAGAATGTACACTCCTTTTATACCAACATGAACCTTTGTGCCTGTGGACAGGAGTGTGCTGCACAGTGGGGATTTGGGAAAGTAAGACTTGCCAGACAGGATGAAGAAGTGGTGGGATAAACAGAGCAGGCACCCTGACACAAGGTGGGTATGATTGACAGATACTGATTGGTGGTGGTGCAGTGCCATCATTCAGTTTCTGAAGGCTGGTGTTGTATTTGCGGTCAGGGCTGAAGCGCTGTTGTTTCAGTACTCCTTGCATGATATAGCAAGTCGTTTGCTACTGACTGTGTAGTAGAAAGATGATTTTTTTTTTCTGAGTTATTGAGCTCAAAGCTCAGATGACTTTTTTTTTTTTTTTTTGCTCCTTAAGCACAGGAGCAAGATAAGTCCCAGGTGTAGTGAATGCAGCAAATGTCTTGTATTTGAATATCCACTGTTATGTTTATGTTAATTGCATACTTGTATTATCTTCCATGTCAAGAGAGTTCAGGTGGTAGTTCCAGCAGATGTTGAGGGAATGTAGAGATGCCTTTGCAACCAAAGGGAATATGCAAACCCAAACCCTGACCACAGACACCTCAGACGTAACTGTGGAGGAGGGCTCGTACTGCTTAACTAAAAGTTCAAAGGGTATGGAATGTCGCCACAATAAAAAGACATGCTGATGTTAGAGATGGTGGTCTTAATTCTGGATGTGCAAACTTTCAAAAGAGTTTCTACCCTGATGATGGTTACGGGCAACCGTTCTGGTGGGTAAGCAAATTATCTAGTCTCCTCAAGTAGATGCGGGAAACACATTTTTCTCAAACCCCAGGACAGAGTGCAGAACTCTAGAGAACTGTTTGTGTCACACAGGAGAATTACTTATCTTAAGAAATTCTGTATCAAGTTCTCATGCACTTGTGCTAGGGCTGTGAACACCACCATCCCCTGGGAAGAGGTGGTCTTATGTTTTCCTGCCTACTCCCATTCATCACCATGGTCCTGCAAAAAGTAAGAAAAAAGTGTGCAGACCTCATAGCTGTCACCCCTGTGTGGCAAGGCAGTCATCGCTTTTCTCAGCTAAATCAACTATACAAGGAGAGTCAATTACAGCTTTTGGAGATCTGCACCCTCCTTAAGGCAGCATGGTGGGTCATTAGTACATCTTGACTTAAAGATTCGCAAATACAGATGCTCTCAACCTGATGCATTTTAGGAAGCAGTTCTCTGAGGGAGTGCTGTGTGTCACACATGAAGTACTATTCTATAAAATCATATTTTCCTAAATGGAAAAGCTTCTTGCAGTGATTAACAGAACTTTTTCACACTGGGCTATGCAGTGTGTTTCTTAAAGTACATCTTTCAGTTGTTAGAGTTAGTCATGTTTACTCCTACCCAGCAGAAGTGGCTCAGTTGTATCTGAAGACTACTGCATGGTTAAATGTTGAGTTTTAGGATTAAGTTTAAGGCTCTTATGTTGACCAATTAGCAGTTCCAAAACAGAAGGCTTGAAAATGTACTTCTGATTTCACTGGGCATGTTAAACTTTACTCATTTCTATCATTCTGAAAAAGAACATGCACAAGTGAGTTATAGTTGTCTGTTAGGCCTACCTTATGTTGTCACAGCTTGCCCTTCTCTTGGAACTCGCTTTTAACCCTGTCTATAGTCAGACAGTTTTTGAAATGGTTCTTGTACCTCAAACCTCCCAAAACATCTTCCGCTACCTCTGTGGGATGTCAACTTTGTGGTGGAAAAACAGTCCTAATGTCTTTTGAACCCAGTACCTCGGTGGCCTCAAGTTATCTTGGGAAATGTTTTCTCTTGGTAGTCTGCCAAGATTTTGTCTGAACTTGAAGGCCATTGTGTATGTGGTGTTCCATAAGGAAGCCCTAAAACTTGTCCCTCATGCATAACCTAGGTGGTATCAGCATGGCATTGAATTAGGCCACGGAGTCGTCCACCATCTTTTGTTGCTTCTAGAAGAGGAAGAAAGGATTTTGTATTTATTAGTTGTGCACAGGCAGCTGAGGAATTATAAGGAAAAAACAAAGGACTTAATTTGACAAGTTTTTGTATGTTTCTTGCCAGGTAAGCAAGAAAACCCTGCATCTAAGCAGCACTGTTTTAGTGGCTAAGTAATTCCAATGCATTTTGCTGCACAAGCCATGAAAAAAACTCAGGAGGGGTGAATAACAGCTCACATTTACAGGATAGTGGCTATACTACAGCCTTCTTTGAGTGTTTTAGTGCAGGTTATCTGCAAGTCAGACCCGTGAATTACCAGCCCTGTTTTCCAAATATTCTGTGATGGATTTTTTTCCAGGGGCAGGTCTCCTCACTTTGGGCATACAGAGCATAGTGTGCTATAGCTCTTCCAGAGTGGAGTGGCTGTTTCAGTACCGTCATGCTGCTGTGCTTCTCCATAGATTGACAATA
Organism: Protopterus annectens; assembly: GCF_019279795.1. Classification (NCBI taxonomy): domain Eukaryota; kingdom Metazoa; phylum Chordata; order Ceratodontiformes; family Protopteridae; genus Protopterus; species Protopterus annectens. The sequence goes on from NC_056751.1 coordinate 413,243,711, forward strand.
TGAAAGTAATGAACCAAACTCTCAATATGGGTGTCTTCAAAAGTAAGCTCCATAAACAAAACACAAGGGCATAACATTGAGTATATATGTTAGTATTGCATTCATGTTCTGTGACTAGCATCAGTAGCGCTATGGCTCCATATAGTATGCAGACAGCATATTTGCACACTAACTCATTGCATGACATTTTTCATTAATCTTGTTTTCCGTATAATATGTGCATTCTTTTCCCACTCATTGTCAGAAGTTTAAGCTTTTCCCAGTGGATATTTAGCTGATTGTTACTACTATGTAAAATAAATAAATAAATAATATTTAATGGTCACCATTGTGGTCAATGATTTTTATCTGTACTGTGCTGCTTGGGCCCACAACACTGTACCTTCTTTCAAGGCTCAACCAGCCACTCCCATTGCCAGCACAGATTTGTGGCATTTAAATTAGCCTCCGTCTCTGAACTGCATCCAAAACTCCTAAAGCTGTAAGGAGAAGTGACCACTATTTTCAGCACATCATAGTTCTTTAGAAGCATATGTACTGTGTAAGTGGATTGTCAGTGTGTTGGAGCATAGTGATATGCTGGACTACTGCAGACATAATAAGTCTCAGTTAATTCAGATGCTTTCTCAGATGGCTGCTGCAGTTCAGTCTTTCATCTGAGGTAATTCTCTAGAACATTGTCCTCTATTTTATGCTTCCTCACAATTGTGGTCTGTCTGGCTTTCCATGTAGCAGTAGGATTGAGTCTCTTCATAGATGATTACACGGTTTACTATTGAAACCTGAATCTGGAACAGCAAAGTTGCAGCCAGGTCGAAACTGAATACATCAACACCCATAGTTCGATGTGTTCGACATAGCAGGAGGTGATGTCAGTCACCCATGCTATGCAGCTTACTGCACCGTGACATTCCATGGTCAACAGTACATGTATTTTACTATTTTGCAGGGGGGCAAGCCTTGCACCCCCCCGTGGGGGGGCTCCGTCCCTCACACCCCCTTGCAAATTATATATACCAACTCCAAGATCGTACTACAGTGAGGAAATGGGTTAATTTCCTGTTCTCAGTGAACCACGATCTCCACTCAAAATTGCAAACTCAAATACTCGAACTACACTACTCATTCGATGTGGTGTAGTCGATGTATTTGGGTTTGCAAAACTGCCCTTTGGAAAATTGCATTTCAGCAGTTTTCCTCTCGATCGAATGCAGTTCACAATGGTGATTGTAAACCAATTACACTTTACAGTACAGCCAGGAATAAGCCATCCTTCATCTCCTTGTTTAATAGCAAGCTGTTTAATGTGTTTGTCATCTTTAACTGAGTAAGAGGATTTTTTTACCCTTTTTATTGCCTTCATAATATTACTGTCCTCGGGTCCGTTTGTATTTATTGTGGCGTCTCTGTCACTTTGTTTCGTAATTACATTTTACACAACAAAGTTCTTAACCAATCTGCTCTTGGCATGGGGCCTTCAGAGTCATCTGTCCACACACTGCAGCTGCTTTTGTGACCATCCTTTGTGAGGTAGCAACCCTTTTTGTCCAGTACTTTATTCACTCTGCCTACCTGTATTGCTGTACCTTCACTGCATTATATCATTGCCTGTCACTGCACAGTGTAGTATGGACATCAGAGAGTCATATGTCTCAATCATGCACTGTAAATTCATGTCCTAGACAGTATTCCCATGTAGCCCCTTGTCTGATGCTCCATAGCCATCTCTAAATCTTGCCCATATTTTTTAGGGCTGATATAATCAGAATAATGCATGCTTTTGATAGGTTTTATGTTAATGAGCAAAGCTAATTGCAATAGCGCTCTGCTAAAATGTCAGAACTCGCAATGATGAGTACCGAAATGAAGTTGGAGAGGAGTAAAAGTACAGGAGAATAGGGAATGTTGAACATTGCTTTTCTTTAGTCTTGTTTTTATGGAGGATCACTCAAGCTTATTTATTCCACTTCTGAGATCAATATACTTTGGAGAAAGTGAAATATTCAGAGAAATGGCAAACTCAGACTTAGTATATGTAAAACAAGATTTTCAGTCATTCAGCCTCCACATTTCAAGATTTGACATTGCTAGTCTTGGCAGTGCAAACAGTAACCGAAAAACTGCACTTTTGTATTAAACAGAAGAATTTTGGAAAGGTTGCAGTTCAGTAGTTTAAGTATTCATTCTCACCTTAATTAGAACTCACTTCTAAGTGTCAGTGTGCCTCCATATTGCTTTCAGGTTTTGTTATAAAAAGAACTCTGTTCATCCTTGTGTAGTACATTGCATGAGCTAATAGTGAAAAGACATGATCTCAAATGTGTGATATATCAAGTCTGTACCTTTCAAAACTAATTTTTAAAAAGGACAGAAACAGTAATATTTCCTGAAGTATAAGTATTTTTAGGTTTTACATCATTGCACACTAAAAATTTGAGTGCAATATAAATATATTTTGTGTGAAGTGTATATGACAGTTGTAAGCCTTATGGCTGAGGACTTCTTTAGGAGCAACATAGTGTCATCTGCTCAAGAGATTCCTGCTGAACCTGTTTAGGGGCTTCATTTTAGTGTTTGTTTATTTCATTTGCCTCTTTGCTTGTTTTAAAGTTTTGCAGATGTTTTAGTTTGTAAAAGTGTTAAGTTTAGCATTTGAATGCAAAATAAAATAACTGAGCAATCAAATGGCTTTATAGGTTTACTCGTATATCTAGCAGTGCTTTGACTGTATCCCTGAAACAGCTTGAATTTTTCCCCCCAAAATTCTCAAGAGAAATGTTATGGCAGTCGACCGTATAATGCACTTCAATTGTGATTTTAGGAATGAGAAGTTTTATACAGCTTTATCTTCATTTTAACACGTACCATTTCATACAAGTCTGATAGGGTGCTGACAAAATTCCTGTGGCAGAATAGGTAAGTTTTGCTGAGTAGTAGTAACAAACCAGTACCTTCTGGGTGCATTGTTCATACCCCATCTTAAACATGCATCTTATATTGACATCCAATGGAAACAACATATAATGCATCTCAGCAGACCATCACCATGAAATGCTTGTAAAAATCTGCATTTGGTAGGTTTGTGTTATAGACAGCAGCTTAGTCATCCTTTGATAAGTATGTATCACACATAAGGCTGTCACGCAGCTAGACCCTGAAGCTACTTTGGCTGTATTTGTTTGTGTGCATATCGTTGCCTGCCTCAAGACAATTATGGTAAGATTTATTGTGTTCCCTACCCTAAGATGTCATCTAATACCTATCCCTTACAGAAAACCTGATGTAATGTAACTTGGCAGCCTGGCACATTTTAATGGTCATGTTGACCTGTTAGTGGTTCTTATCAGTGGAGAATGCTCTGAAAATGTTGACATTTTCTAGTAAAGTCTGATTGTAAACTCTAGTCAGGTTGTACTTGTAGATGCAAGAGACGTAGGGCAGCAGAATCTTGAATTTGCGATCAGTGAACTGTGGTCATGGGACTTGCTAGTCAGTTTCATTCAGAGAATCCCTCCCCCAGAGTAAGAAAAGCAGCTTTATGACTGGCATACTTCTGATGACTGTGATAAGTGAAAAAAGCACGCACAGCACTGAAATGAATTTTATTTTCTCTCTCTCTCTCACATACATACACTGTCACTGACAAGACAAACTATTATTTAACTGGGACCAAGTAACCACAGTGATTATAGTCACTTTCCTATAGAGAATTGCACTCCACTCCACAAGAATAATCACATTTTGACTGGATTGCACCTTTTGCTCTTGACTGTGATATGGAAGAAATTGTGGTAATAGTAACTTAATTCCAGTTTACTTTTCTCGGCATGCTCATACTGTCTCTGATGAGCCAGATTTTTTTTTAAACTGATCAAATAACTTCTGTTACTTGGCGAGAAAGAAATTCTGGCTCTAGTAGTATATTTCAGCACACGCACTGCCACACTGCTACTGCCATTTCAGATCATTGGTGATTTAACAGTGATAAAATAAATGCAGTGGCCAGTTACTTTCATCCAAACAGTGCCATCCTAGATCCAGAATTATTTTTTTGACTCTGTGTATCCGTGTGATTAGACTTTGGACAAGTGAAAGAAATTCTGGTTGTAGAACTATATTTCAACAGGTTTATTGCATGCAAACATGCACACGCAGAAACATGTATGCACATATTTTTTTGCTTTCAGACTTCATGGTGGTATCGGACAGTCCCAGGAATTTGCATGGTGGTTGCTCTGTAATCTAGATTCTTCTTTCCCTTGCACAGAGAAGCAAATACAGTATATTGGTTTCTAATCAAAGGCAGCACTTGATGTTTTACTGTTTGTGGCTCTCATTTTTGTCTTTCCCAACATCAACCATCCCTCCTGCTCCATTCTGTTTTAGTAGAAGCTATATTGATCACTGCTGTTGGCAGCATATGACGTTAATGCTGGTTATCAAGTTGACTGCATGGTACTCGCACCTTTCATCCTTGATCACCACTTTCTTAATTGAAAAAAAAAAAAAAAGACGATTGGGCATACCTCTCAACTGTACCAAATTCCTCTGTATTTACTGGTTTTGGAGGCAAAATAATGGGATGCCATGACTTTCCAAATGGCCCCTTCAATTCCTGATTTTTTTTTTTGGGAGTGGGTAGTAGGCAAATTTGTTATTTTCTATTATGCGCTGAGGTGATCATCCACTCAATCATGAAATCAAATGCTTTTGATTACAGGGAAACACAGCACACATTGCTAGGAGTTGAGCTTTTGAAGTGTTGCAGCACCGTTACATTTCTGTTAAACACTGGTAAACACTACAGCCTGTCACCATGTAAAATGGTATGCATCTGTAAGTAGATGAGTTTTGAATACAGAAGAGGCTGTTTTTCCGAAAATAATTAATCCCGGTGGGTTACAGAGGGTGAAAATGTCAAACCTGAAACTTGTTTGGAGGTTGTCAAGACTAGGACTCGCCTAACAGGAGTTTCACAATCACTTCTTCTCGTTTGCCAGAAATGACAAGGGGTAAAAGTTTGATGTCTTTCTATTCCAATGTTACAGTATTCTTGTTGTGGGATTTCCCACCTCAGGTGACCCGTACACCGGCTCCTATACAAAAGCTTCAGCTTGGCTGTTGCAGCTGCATGGGACATGACACATAGGGCCATAAACCAGGTGTCTTAAATGTGACGTCTGCATACACAGACCTCTGAACTTTTCAGCTGTAGACCAACGCATTGTGTGCTTCGCTCCTTCAAATCAAACGTCTAAAAAGCTAAGTAGCCCGTTGGGGTTTTTTCTTCTAATTATCTTGCTAAAGCTCGGTTTGTTGTAGCTAGTCATAGCTAATGTCAGCAAAAAAGGGTAAATGCCAATGCGGGCACCAGATACCCCATAAAGACGCTCATGACCGCTGCGTTTTTTGTTTAGGCTGGGAGCACGATCACAACTCCTGCTCCATTTGCCAATCCTTTATACCAAAGACCCTTTGCAGCCATCTGGCCATTCTTAATCTTTACTTGGAGAACCATCGGCTTAAACGGTTAGCTCTTAGGATGGATCCCGCCTTGGAGGCCTCAACAGAACATCCGCGTAAGAAGGCCAAGATTCCTAGGCCCTCTACCGCTCCGCTACCGGACACCCAGCCAACTTCCGATTTGGGAGTTGAGGGATGCCTGGAGGATCCATCAACTTCAGCAGAGACATTTGTAGAAACCGTTTCTCAGTTGACGACCAGCACGTACCTGGAGCCAGCCCAGACTCCAACTACCGCTGAGTTTGAGGGGGAACCAGACTTAGCAGAGACTTCGACTGGGATACCTCCTCCGGATGCTACTACCGTTAGACCGTCATCTGACTCCAGGCCTATGCCTACACCTACACCATCCAAAAAGTAACAAAAAAAAAAACATACGACCTTGACCAAAGAAGGCCTACCTGACTGGCAGTCCTTCACTTCTTCCTTGATGCAGACCTTTATGGCCTTTAGGCCTTCAGCCTCATCTCCCTCTACTCTACCACTGCTAAGCCCTAGACCTGTTTCTGCCTCTTCTCTCCCTCCACAGGCCTCTCAGGACAGGGAAGAAGAGAAAGACACCTATTACTCCTCCTCTGAGGAATCTATTTCTTACACCTCCTAAATTGTTTCACCTCAGGAGTACTACTGGCCAGATGAAGAATCTATTTAGGGAGACTCTCCTCCAGAGGATATTACATTTGGTGAAACTATCACCAAAATGAAAGAATATTTCAAATGGGATACCTCTCACATTTCTGAAACTCAGAAGAGGTACTTTGAACTTTTACAGGTAGAATCCCCCTCCTCTTCGGCCATCCCACCTGTCATTCCTGCATACTTAGATGCTTTCACCTCTGCATCGAAGACACCAGATTCTCAGCCACCTGCCCCTAAATGGCCAGACTGCTTCTACAAGGTGCCTGATGACCAAATATTTCTAGTCAAACCCCCCCCCGTCTGACCCAGCTGTGATTGACACATGTCTGGATAACCAATCCAGACTCATTCCATCTGCCTCGCTCTTGCCCACTGACAAGGACAGCAAATCTATGGATAGGATTGGTAAGAAGGTCTATACCTCCTCCACTTTGGCTTTTAGAGACATCAACTATCAACACATATGACCAAAATATGCTTTGGACCTGGTTTTTCAAGCCTCTACCTTGCTGGCCACTACTCCTGACTGCCCTACAAAAGCTGACATCTCTTCTAAACTATCTCTGGCTGCCCAAGTCACTAGACACTCGGTTAGATGCAGCTACGATGCTGCAGAAGCTTCTGCTCACTCTGCAGTATCTGCCTCTGTTCTCAGGAGATATTCCTTGCTTAGACTTCAACACTTACCAAAAAACTTTGTCTAAGATCTTGGATGCCCCCCTGGATCCCAATTTTGTTTTTGGAAAACAGTCTGCAGACCTTTTCAAAAATCTGCAAGAAAAGAGCAAGGAATTAGAAGACATCAAACATTTGTTGGTGTCCCCCATTCCCAAATATTACAGGAACTACCCTGCCAAGGCCACATTTGTCAGACTTAACTCAACCCCTGCTTGGATCTACCTCTTCTAGCCCTAGAATAGGTACCAGAAGACAAACAACTTCCAGGCCAGCTGCCCCACAGCCTCCCCCTAGGCAGCCTTTTCAGGATAGAGGAGGCCCCAACAATGTGTGACTGCCTTGCCCCTACCCCTCTCTGCCTGCCTGTCCCACTGCCTCCCCTTTTGGAAAACCATCACCACAAACAGATGGGTGCTGACCATTATCCAAAAAGAATACTTCCTCTCCTGGAAAGAAAAGCCACCCCTAAAAGGCATTTCCTTTCCCCCAGAAATCAAAGAAATCTCTTACCACAGTTCCTGACAGACCTCCTGAACTTGGGTACCATAGAACCTGTCCCCTCAGGACAGGGGGGAAACGGTTTCTACTCTCGACTGTTCCTGGTCCCCAAAATCGACAGACCATGGAGACCTATTATAGACCTTTCCTTCTTAAATCTATTCTTAAAGATGCCCATCTTCAGAATGCTGTCACTCCCAAGCCTCCTTCCTCTCATACCTACCAAGAATTTCATGGCCACATTGGACCTAAAAGAAGCCTACTTGCACATACCCATCTTACCCTCCCACAGAAAGTTTACATTTCTCTGGACTTTCCTCTTATTACCAATTTACTGCCTTGCCCTTTGGTTTGTCCACTGCCCCCAGAGTGTTCACAGAATGCCTGGCCCCTGCTGTTGCCCATTGCAGAACACAGGGAATTCAGATTTATCCCTACCTAGATACAAACTCTGGGGTTCACCCTCAACCTCCCAGAGTCTTCCCTAACCCCAGAGCAAGACAGCATATTTCTGGGTTGCAGAATCGAAACAGACTTAATGAAAGTTTTTCTACCCCAAGACAAGGTCAGCTCCCTCCCTGACCTCCCATTTCAAAGCCCTGCTGCAGACCCAAGTAATCACTGCAAGGCAATTCCTAAGGACCCTGGGCCTAATGGCAGCCACCATCCCTAGGCTTCCTGTAGCTAGAATGCATATGCGAAAGCTGCAGTGGTATCTAAAAAACATTAGGTCCCAACACCAACATTCCCTGGAACAAGAAATCACACTCCTACCCTGCCTAAAGGCGGAGGTCTGCTGGTGGATTCAACAAGTCCAGCTCAACCTGGGCCTTCTCCTCCAGCCCTCTCTCCCAACCCAGGTTATGCATACAGATGCATCAGACTCAGGATGGGGTGCCACAGGGTTCAAGCAACACAGCACCCTTTGTTAAAGGCCAGACACATCAATGTGAAAGAAATGACAGCAGTCCTCTTAGCTCTGAAAACCTTCAGTCCCCTGCTACTACCAGATGTTCTTCTAATATTTACAAACAACACCAGGGATGTTATTCATGTTTCACTGTTGCAGTCATCACATTTGGGTTATCCCTGCCAGGATAGCCCTCAGCCGGCCCGAATACCAGAGACTTAGTATTTCTGCATTGGTTGCTGTCACTTGAGGACTGACGTCAGGTCATCAGTAGTATAAAGTAAGGCAGCTGACGCCATTACATCAGTCTTTATTGCCATGGCGCCCAAAGCAGAAGCAGTTCACACGAGTGCTGGTCGGCCACTACCTTAGTTTTTGTCTACCGAATTGAAGTCTTCTAAACTAAGTACCCCATTGAGGATCCTTTTTTCTTGCACTAACCGATGTCAGAAAAAGTTAATTGTCTCACCTGTGGAAAGCAAATACCAGACTAAGACTTCCACTCTTACTGCGTCACTTGTTTAGGTCCAGACCACAATGTCCCCCGTTGCCACTTCTGTGCTTTGTTCAACGCCAGAACTATCCATCGTCGGGCCCTTCTGTAGCCAGATATTTTAGCTTACAGTTCTTGAATTCCGATATGGCTTTGGTAAGCCATCTGACAGCATATCTTCCGAAAAATGTAAAGGTAAAGACAGAGACAGATCGCACAGGTCCAAACTTACTGATGATGCTTCCGTTAAGCTATTTGTCAGATCTCCGGTACTCAGTGGGGCGCTTTTGCAGCCCCTACTGATGCCTGCTTCTGTTGATTTGCAGTCTACTACCAAGACCCTTTCGGGAGTCCAGTATGCCGCAAAACTCTTCTTCGATTAAGGATCCTGTGGTCGTGTCTAACTTGGATGAGTCCGGAGCTGCTGAGCAGGCACTGGCTTCCGAGGAAGTCCTTCGCAGTGCTGAATCTCGACACAAGCTGACATCTTCTTTCGCGACTACTGTTCTTTCAAAAACGACCGAGTTTCTTAGGCCCAGGATACGAACCACACCCAAGAAACCGATGACCCATTTTAAGGCGCCAGCTACCTTGCCTCAGTCTCAAATGCTTAAAATGGCAGAAGACCTTATCATGCTGATCAGGGGAAACCAAGCTACCCCCTCCAAAAGGAAAAAGGTCTGTCCCCTGTAGTTTTGTCTGAACAAGAGTCAGATGAATCTGAAGCATCTGAATATGAAGACATGCAACCCCCCTCCACTTATGAGGATTCTGATGCAGAGAATTCCATTCCTTCAGCCTCTCCCGCAGAGGATTTTTCCTTTGGGGAAACCCTGCATACTTTAAGGGGCATTTCCAATGGGAGAGTCAGGACTACCCTCAGTCTAAAAAGAGACTCGCGGAATTCCTAGATCTTCCACAACACAGACCCTTAGCTATACCCCCAGTCCTGGATGTTGTGGAGGATGTTTTCCTCAAATGCAGCTTGATGCCTGATGCCCTTCCTCCATCTCCCAGAAAACCAGACAAGGTAGTACAGAGTCCCTGACTCACACAAATCTCTTTTTAAAAACCGTACAGCTGACCCTGAGGTCATTTCTCAAGGGCCAAAAGGGATTAAAGCAACTTCTGCTAAGAATCCCACCCCCCCAGACAGGGATTCCCGAGCATTGGACAGATGGGGTAAAGAAGTATACACCTCAGCTACTCTTGCTATCAGGGCACTAAATTGTCAGTTCCATATGCAGAAACTTCAGCAACATACCTTGGAACTCCTTAAACAAAAAATGTCTTCCTTTCCTGCTTCGGCAGAATCTAAAGATTTGCAAGAGTTAATGCATTCTGCAAGTCAAGTAACTAAACACACCTTGCACTGTGGTTTTGATGCCCTAGAAGCTTATTGCAGGGCAGCAGTCACTGGATTTCTCATTAGACTATTCTGGTACCAAGAAAAGAGGGCACCTGGCACCCCATCTTTGATCTATCCATTCTAAACACCTTCCTGGTGATCCCAAAATTCAAAATGCTCGCCCTCCAGCAGCTGCTACCCATGCTGTCCAAGGCCGCTTAGCTAGCCACCCTAGATCTAAAAGAGGCTTACCCTCACATTCCTATCAGGGAATCATGCAGGAAATATCTCAGGGCAGGATCTCAACTTTTTCCATTCTCTGCCCTTCCCTTTGGTTTATCTACTTCTCCCAGAGTTTTCACAAAATGTCTGGCTCAGACCATTGCCTTTTGCAGACAAAGAAGTATTCAGATTTACCCATACTTAAGACGACTGCCTTATTCAGGCAGACAGCCAAGAAAAGCTGCTCAAGCACCTGGCCTTTGTAAAGACCATCCTAACCTCTCTAGGGTACACAGTCAATGAAAAGAAAGCCAAGCAGGTGCCTACCCAAAGGATAATCTTCCTGGGAAGAAGACCGGACACAGCATCCCAGATGGCATACCTTACACCAGAGAAACAAATTTTCCTTACAGCCTACTTCTCTCAACTAGCTACCAGGCCCCAGCTAACTGCAAGGAAGATCGTGCAAGCTCTTGGGTTCTTGGCATTTAGGATACTACTCATTCCATATGCCAGACTGCATATGAGGAAACTTCAGTGGTACCTAAAGAGCCTTTGGTGTCAACACTCTCAAGACCTGGAAACTCTTCTACCTATAATTCCTTGCCTCAGAAAAGATTTTCTTTGGTGGGCAACAGCATGCTCCCTCAACAAGGGACTGCCTATCTCCCCCCCCACCCAGACCCTCACCTTAGATGCATCAGACTATGCTTGGGGTGCACACCTGGATGGCAGGTGCATACAGGGCCAATGGAGCCCACAGCAAATCACTCTGCACATCAATCAGAAAGAGATGATGGCTGTGCAGCACGCCTTAATAGCTTTCAAGCCCCTTCTCTCTCCAGGGGGTCTCCTGATCAAAACAGACACCTTCACTGTGATGTGGTACATCAACAAACAGGGAGGGATTCACTCCTACCCTCTATGCAGGCTGGTCATGACCCTTTGGCACTCAGCCTCTGCCATGCAACTACACCTGTTAGCATAATTCCTACCAAGCTCTCTCAACTCTCTGGCAGACCAGTTAAGCAGAATTCTTCTGGTCCCACATGAGTGCCAACTCAACAGAAGTACCTTCATCCTAATAACTCAGAATTGGGGAACCCCAAATGTCAACCTGTTTGCCTCCCAAACCAACCATCAGCTCAGCAAATACTGCACCAGGGAGCATCACTGCATGGCTTGGAAAGTGGATGCCCTTTCCTTACCCTGGGTCAATCTATCGGTCTCTGCCTTTCCTCCTCTACCTCTCATCCCTAGGGTACTGCTCAAAATAAGGGAAGAAAAACCAAGGACCATTCTTATAGCTCCAGACTGGCCCCAGCAACACTGGTACCCCTTGCTGTGCAGCCTGTCCCCGCTGCCTCCATGGCATCTTCCTCAGATTCCAAACATCCTGACCCAGAGGGAAGGGGAATTCATGCATAGCCAATTGCAGATACTCAATTTGGCAGCTTGGCTTGTTCCCTAACCCTGAAGCAATCTGCCAACCTCAGTAAACAGGTTCTGGGTGCTATCCTTGAGGCCAGATGCCCTAGCACCAGAATGTCTTGTGCTGATAAATGGAAAAGGTTCTGCACCTGGATCCAGGCTAAGGGAGCCAGTATGGCACAGCCCTCCTTCCCTCTCATCCTGGATTACTTAGCTGACCTACTACACAGTGGTCTCTCTTTCTCCTCTATAAAAATTCATGTCTCTGCTATTTCTGCTCATTTTCACACTGAGCAGCCCCTTTTCTCACACCCTTTGATCAAACAGTTCCTAAGAGGACCTAGCAACTTGAGGCCATCCAGAAGGGCACCAACACCAGCTTGGGTCCTTAACTTTGTATTGGAAAAGCTCACCCTGCCCCCTTTCAAACCAGCTTCTTCTGCAGAGTTAACATTTCTCTCCTGGAAGACAGCATTCCATCAGGACATCACTTCAGCCAAAAGAGTCTCTGAGCTGCAAGCACTCATGGCTGTGGAACCCTTCATCATCTTCCATGCAGACAGGGTATCCCGCAGAACTAACCCATTCTTCATGCCCAAGGTGGTGTCCAGTGTGGCTCTCAACCAATCGATTCATTTGCCCACCTTTTTTTCCTAATCCCCAGAACAAGAGGGAAAGGCATCTTCACGCTCTAGATGTGCACAGGCAGCTCAGATTCTATCTAGACAGGACTAAATCCTTCAGAAAATCTGATCAGTTGCTGATTAGCTTTGCTACAGGGGCAGAAGGTAAAGCCATCTCCAAACAAGCCATCTCCAAATGGATAGCACCCTGCATCCATTTCTGCTACAAACAGCATGGAAAGCCTCCCCCCAAGGGGGTCAGGGCACACTTCAGAGCAGCCTCCACCTCTGCAGCTTTCCTCAGAGGAGTCCCTACCAGGGACATCCAGGAAGCTGCCACCTGGACATCTGTCCAGACTTTTACCAAGAATTACCACCTGGGCATCTGTCCAGACTTTTACCAAGAATTACCACCTGCCTCTCTTCTCCAAATCCAGGGCAGGGTTTTCCTCTGCAGTCTTGCAGGGCATCCTAGCCAGCCTCTAGTTTCCTTGACTGCCTCCACCCATTTCCTCAGCTTTGTGAATCAACCCAAATGTGATGACTGCAACAGTGAAACACGAAGAACATAGTGCAGATGTTCATCGTGCATACAGCTGCAGTAATCACAGATGGGTTTTCAGCCGTCAGGCGGTCCCTCGGTCGGCCGAATTCCAAAGTCTTGGTCTGGCGTCGGTTGTCGTCGCTTACTCTTCTGACGTCAGTAAGGCCAGAGTATATAAGACACAGCCGACGCCATGTTCTTCAGTCTTTTTTGCCACGCGGTGCCCGAAGCAGAAGCAGTTAGCAAGTGCCGGTCGGCCAGCTCCTGAATTACGAAAAAATTGGAACCGAAGTCTTTTTTAAAGCTAAGTACCCCGTTGGGGAAACTTTTCTTGCCTCAGACCGATGTCAGAAAAAGTTAATAATTGTATTTCTTGTGGGAAGCAAATACCGCATAAGGATTTCCATTCCCGTTGCATACCTTGTTTGGGCCCAGACCACGACATCTCGGGCTGTCGCTTTTGCGCTACCTTCAATAAACGCACTATCAAGCGTCGGGCGGAGTTCGCCCAACACTACTTTGGTAAAGCTTTTGATTATAAGATGTCATCGGACACTCCGACTACCGTTTTGTCCAAAAAACGCAAGGAAAAGGACCGACACGCGAGACCCGCGGTCCCTGCCAACACCATGCCAAAACAGGCTACACGTGGTCCGGTTCTCAGCGAGACGCCTTTGCAGTCCCTGACTACCGACGACACTCCTTTGGCGGTGTTCTCTGTACCCGAGACAGCTGGGTCCTCGGTCCATTCCCAGACTACAACCGAAGCCCCTGCTAATGTCGAGCCTACTAATGTGGATAGGTCCACCTCCACCCATGGTGTATTTAGGCCCTCATCTTCTTTTTCAATAAAGGCTTTTACTAAATTCAAAGCAACCAGGCATCCCATGAGGCCTGTTGCACAGGGCCCATCTCCTGGACCCATGCCTAAGAAACAGATGCTTAAAATGGCTGAGGATTTAATTACTCTTATCAGAGGTTCTCAGCCCCCTCCTGACAAGAGACCCAGAGTGGAGGAAGAATCTCCATCTTCTGATCAGGGATCCATTTTATCAGAACATTCTGATGCAGAGGAACACTCTTACTCCCCTTTTGAGGATTCGGATGCAGAACAGTCCATTCCTTCTGTATCCCCTCCTGAGGATTTTTCTTTTGGGGAAACCTTGCACACTTTGAGGGAACACTTCCATTGGGAAGGCCAAGACTTTTCAGATTCCAAGAAAAGACTTAGGGAATTTCTTTGTTACCTCAGCACAGACCTCTGGCTATACCCCTGTTTTGGATGTACTGGATGATGTCTATTCGGAGGCTTGCCTTAACCCTGATTCTCTGCCTCCTGCACCAGTAAAACCTGATAGGTATTACAGAGTACCCAGCTCTCACCAATTTCTCTACAAAGGCCATAATGCTGACCCTGAAACCATTTCACAAGGCCCCAAGGGATTAAAGGCCTCCACTGCCAAGAATCCACTCCCTGCAGAAAGGGAATCCAGATCTCTAGAAAGGTGGGGTAAAGGTATATACCTCGGCCACCCTAGCCATGAGGGCCTTAAACTGTCAGTTTCATATGATTAAGTATCAACAGTACCTGTTATCACAATTAAGGAACAAAATGTCTCAACCTGAACAACCAGATTTAAAAGAGTTACAGGATATGATGCATAGTGCGGAGCAAGTGGGTAAACACACCTTACAATGTGGTTATGATGCCCTAGAGGCTTCCAGTAGAGCGGCTGCCACAGGATCAGTCATTCGCTGACATGCCTGGCTTAGGGAACAAAATTTACCTGATCATGTGAAAGCTAAACTTCTTGATGCTCCTTTACAAAAGGATGTACTATTTGATACTAATGCTGAGGACATACTACGGAAAATGGAAGAAAAAGCCAAATCTATGCAAACTGTCAAGGCTTTCTTACAGGTCCAACGACCACGCTTTTAGCAGAAATTGGCCTTCAAAAAACTGGTCCTTTCCAGCCACTGACAAGCCCCAAAGAGGTAGATACAGACGCACAAGGGGCAGAGGGCAATCACAAGGATCATATAGAGGCAGACAATGGCAATCTCCAGCACCAAGAGGTGGTGAAGACAGTGCACAACAATACAGGAAGCAAACCCAATGACTCCTCATTTCCATGCCAAGCAAGTCTCAGCTGACAGCACCTTTGGGAGGAAACTAGCATTATTTGCAAGCAATTAGCATATTGTCACAACAGACAAATGGATACTGGACATTATAAACAGAGGCTACAAATTTCAATTTCACACTCTTCCAAAATGAGAGGCATGCCAAACCTGCCACAAAATCAAAGGGCAGAGGCACAACTGCAAATTTCAAAGCTCCTAAACATGAGAGCTATACAAAGGTACCTACACACCAACAAGGTCAAGGTTTTTATTCAAGACTTTTCTGGTACCAAGAAAAGGAACCGACTGGAGACCCATTTTGGACTTATCCATCCTAAACACATTCCTACTGTGCCAAAATTCAAGATGCTCACATTACAGCAACTTCTTCCCATGCTGGGCAAGGAGTTTTGGCTGGTAACATTGGACCTCAAGGAGGCATACCTGCATGTCCCAATCAGACAAAGCTGCAGAAGATACCTCAGATTTCTTGCAGGTTCAATCCATTATCAATTCTCTGCATTGCCCTTTGGCTTATCTACTGCGCCCAGAGTATTCACAAAGTGCCTGGCATCAGTGATTGCCTACTGCAGACTTCAAGGGATACAAATTTACCCTTATCTGGACGACTGCCTGATCCAAGCGGACAGCAAATGCATACTGCTGGAACATCTGGCATATGTGACACGGTTACTGCTTTCTCTGGGATATACCATCAACAAGGAGAAATCAAGACTAACACCATCTCAGAAAATAACCTTCCTGGGTGCCAACTTGGACACAAACACCCAGATGGCATATCTTACGCCAGAAAAACAAGGGCAACTATCTCAGTACTTCAAAACACTAGCAAAAAGTACCAGGCTTACTGCAAGGAAAATCCTGCAGGCTCTGGGATTCATGGCATCTTGCATTCTTCTAATCCCTTGTGCAAAGCTGTATATGAGGAAACTTCAATGGTACCTAAAAAATCTATGGTCTTAACACAGTCACAGTTTGGAAGCAATTATACCAATAATTCCATGTTTGCAAAAGGAATTTCTATGGTGGGCCCAAGCATGTCAAGTAAACACAGGCCTTCCATTCTGCAAGCCTCAAGCAAAACAAGTCATAACCACAGACGCCTCAGATTACGCCTGGGGGGCGCACATGAAGGACAGGTGCATTCAGGGCAGATGGTCCCAAAAGGAAAAGCACCTTCACATCAATCAAAAAGAAATGCTAGCAGTAATAAATGCAATTACAGCTTTCAAGGACTTCCTGCATCCAGGACAATTACTGATAAGAACAGACAACACCACAGTAATGTGGTACATAAACAAACAAGGAGGAACACATTCATACCCCTTGTGCAGACTAGCCATGACTCTTTGGAACTTGGCTCTGGAAAGACAAATCGAACTTCAAGCACAGTACTTGCCAGGACTGGAAAACACACTGGCAGACACTCTTAAGCAGAAATATGACAGATCCACACGAATGGAAGTTACATCCTCAGGTGTTTACAGAGATAATCCAAGCGTGGGGAGGCCAGACATAGATCTTTTTGCCTCCCACAGGAACCATCAACTGAAAAAGTTTTGTTCAAGGACCTTTCATCCAAAGGCCTGGAAAGTGGACGCCCTTTCATTCAGTTGGACAGCATGGACAGTTTATGCATTCCCACCTCTGCCCCTTCTGCCCAAGGTGCTTTTGAAAGCAAGAACAGACAAACCGAGGATGATACTGATTGCTCCAGATTGGCCAAGGCAACACTGGTATCCACTCCTGAGGAGCCTAACACATACTCCTCCCTGGTCCCTGCCTCTAATGCCTCTCCTACTGACTCAGAACAGCTACAAAACTCTTCATAGTCAGCTGAAAACACTCAACCTCGCTGCATGGAAAATTCCTTGACACCACAACAGTCCCTACTCTCCAAGGAGGTGCAGGATGTCACTTTGGAGGCCAGAAGACCATCTACTAGAAAAGCTTACTCCGCAAAATGGAAGTGGTTTTGCTGTTGGAATGAGAAAAGAGGCCAGGACCCTAGAAAATTGAACTTGCCTCAGGTTTTACAGTACCTAGCTGAACTGCTGAACAGTGGACTTTCATTTTCTTCCATAAAAATACATGCCTCAGCCATTTCTGCAGAATTCAACACGGATCCTCCTTTATTCTCTCACCCACTCTTACAACAGTTCCTCAGAGGGGCTAAGAATATAAGACCTCCAAGGAAGCAACCAATACCAGCCTGGGACCTTAATTACATACTAGAAAAATTAACATTGCCTCCCTTTGAACCTGCTGCCTCAACAGATCTGCAACATTTGTCCTGGAAAACAGCTTTCCTTCTGGCCATCACTTCAGCTCGTAGGGTTTCTGAACTACAGGCTCTCATGGCGGTGCAGCCCTTCCTCATCTTCCATCAGGACAGGGTTTCCCTTCGTACCAACCCATCTTTTATGCCAAAAGTGGTATCCAGGGTAGCCTTAAATCAAGCCATACACCTACCTACCTTTTATCCTAACCCTCAAAACAAAGGGGAGAGGCTGCTTCACACTTTAGACATCCATAGGCAGCTACGTTATTATTTGGACAGAACAAAGTCCTTCAGAAAATCAGAACAACTTTTTGTGTCCTATGCCGTAGGGGCTCAAGGGAAACCAGTTACCAAACAGACCATTTCCAAGTGGATTGGCCACTACATACGGTTTTGTTATTCCTATCATGGGAAATCTGTCCCTACTGGTATCAGATCTCACTCCACCAGGGCCACAGCCACCTCTACAGCCTTCCTCAGAGTTCCTACTAAGGATATTTTGGAGGCAGCCACTTGGAGTTCTGTACATACCGTCACAAAACACTACCACCTACCCTTATATTCCAGAACAAGAGCAGGCTTTGCCACTGCTGTTTTGCAGGGCATTCTGGCTCAACCCAGTTCCTCATAGTACCTACCACCCTATGCATAGCTTTGGGACTCTACCCATCTGTGATTACTGCAGCTGTATGCACGATGAACATAGTACAGTTTTGTACCTACCATAAATGTAGATGTTCGAGTGCTAATACAGCTGCAGTACAGGTTTCCCTCCCTCCTTCCCCACTTGGTAAAGGCATGGGGCCTAACAACCTCTTCATACCACCTGACTGGGTTATCCTGCTATGTTTTATTTGCTTGCTTACACTGATTTTGCATTACATTGCATTGCCTGCATATGTAGATAAGCCTTATTTATGTATTGCCTTCCTTTTGGGGGCACCTGACATCTGGGGCAAGAAAGACTGAAGTACATGGCGTCGGCTGTGTCTTATATACTCTGGCCTTACTGACGTCAGAAGAGTAAGCGACGACAACCGACGCTGGACCAAGACTTTGGAATTCGGCCGACCGAGGGACCGCCTGACGGCTGAAAACCCATCTGTGATTACTGCAGCTGTATTAGCCCTTGAACATCTACATTTATGGTAGGTACAAAACTGTACTTGGTGTATACTTACCATAAATGTAGATGTTCGAGTGTATTCACTGTTGCAGTCCTGGTTTCCCTCGCTCCATCCCCCTTTCTTCTCTTTCTCCTTTTATTACCATTTTTCTTTATTCTCCTTTCCTTACAAGGGACATATTGGTATTTATTTTCCAGTGGTGGGGATGTTCATCGTGTTTCACTGTTGCAGTCATTACTCTTGGGTTATCCTGCTGGCAGGCTACCCTCAGTCGGCCAGAATTCCAAAGTCTAGGTCCGGCGTCGGTTGCTGTCGCCTCTTCCCTGACGTCAGTGCGCCAGGGGTATAAAAGATGCAGCCGACGCCATTTTCTTCAGTCTTTCTTGCCGCGTGGTGCCCAAAGCAAAAGCAGTTCGCAAGTGCCAGTCGGCCGACTCCTGAGATTTTCAAATCCGAATTTCAGAACTGAAGTATTCATTAAAGCTAAATACCCCGTTGGGGAAATTTTTTTCTTGCTCCAGACCGGTGTCAGAAAAAGTTAACAATTGTATTTCTTGTGGGAAGCAAATACCTCCATAAGGATTTTCACTCTTACTGTATTCCTTGCCTAGGCCCTGATCACAACGTTGCTAGGTATCGGTTTTGTGCTAGATTTAACCAACGCACTATCAAGCGTCGGTTCGATTTTGCATTTCATTACTTTGGCCGAATATTTAGTTATATAATGCCGTCGGACCAGCCGACAACTGGAGTTTACAAAAAAACGCAAGGACAAGGATAGGCATCCGTGGTCCAAAACCAATGACGAAGCCTCTGCTAGGCCAGTCGCCAGTTCGCTGGTTCTCAGTGAGGCGCTTTTGCAGCCCCTGGCACCCGCTACCGACTCCCACGTGGAGCCGACTGGGCCTCTGGATACTCAAGGTATTGGACACTCGGAAATCATTCCCTCAGATGGGTCCAGAGCCGCTGAGCAGGCATCGGCTTCTGAAGGTGTCTTCAGACCTACACAACTATATATTAAGCCATCTTCAGCTTCAAAGACTAAAGCAGCTCTAAAGACAAAGAAACAATTACAGCATTCTCCTACTCAGATTTCCATGAATAAAAAACAGATGCTCAAAATGGCCGGAGACCTAATTACTTTGATCAGGGGCTCCCATCCCCCTCCTGATAAGAGGTCTAGGTAAGAGACAGAGTCAAACCCAGATTTGATGAATATGCTTCACCTCAAAAAATCTAGATCCATCAGAGCCACAAGGGCGAGAGACTTAAACCTCGACACGGCTATTAATAGGACGTGCTGGAGGGATAGATTCATCACCCAAAGACTCCCTATGCTGTGGAATAAAATCTCGGTATATGTGAGGCAGAGCACCTCGCTGGCCTTGTTCAAGAGAAATCTTGACCAATGGATGGGAGATCGCAAATATACCCCAGGGATTACCTCAGTGTCACTGCTCGACAGAGGCACAGCAAAATAATGGGTATAGTTCCCCATACTAAAGGGGTGGCGTAAGCCACAAAACTATGGGCTAGGCTTGTAAATGCCCTCGGGCAGATAGCCTAGTATGAACCTATGAACCTATGATTCTTCTGATCAGGTATCTATTTCCTCTGATTCCTCTTCTGAACAGGATTACTCCATGCTTCCCTGTGAGGATTCTGATGCTGAAGAATCCATTCCTTCAGCCTCTCCTCCTGAGGATTATTCTTTTGGGGAAACCCTGCATACTATGAGGGAGCATTTCCACTGGGAGAACCAAGATTATTCTGAATCTAAGAAAAGGCTCAGAGACTTTCTGCTACTTCCTCAGCACAGACCCCTTGCTATTCCACCTGTTCTAGACATTGTAGATGATGTATTTTCAGAGTCCGGCCTGTCTGCTGACTCTTTACCCCCTGCACCTGCTAAGCCAGACAGATACTACAGGGTCTTGGATTCTCATAAATTCCTATATAAAAACCCCACTGCTGACCCAGAAACTATATCTCAGGGTCCTAAAGGGGTTAAAGCTTCCACTGCAAAAAACCCTGTCCCCTCTGATAGGGATTCAAGGGCTCTAGACAGATGGGGGAAAAAAGTCTACACTTCTGCTACCCTGGCTGTAAGGGCTTTAAATTGTCAGTTTCATATGCTTAAATATCAGCAATATTTAATGTCACTGCTTAAACAGAAATTGTTGCCAAATACTGAATGTTCAGAGAACAAGGAATTGCAGGATTTATTGCATGCAACTGAACAAGTGGGAAAGCATACTTTGCAATGTGGTTATGATTCACTGGAGGCCTCTTGCAGGACCGCTGTTACAGGTTCTGTTATTAGAAGGCATGCTTGGTTAAAGGAATAGAATCTGCCTGATAACGTTAAATCAAAATTATTAGATGCACCATTACAGCATGATACTTTGTTTGGTACTATAGCAGAAGAGGTGTTGAAAAAAATGGAGGATAAAGCAAAACCCATGCAGACAGTCAAGGATTTCTTACAGGTACAGCCACCCAGGTTTAGCAGGAACTGGCCTTCTAAAAATTGGTCCTTTCCAGTGTCAGACAGACCACAAAGAGGCAAATACAGGCTTCACAGAGGCAGATCTCAGCCCCAAGACTCATACAGGCCTGAACAATGGGGTGCTCCTACCTCCCTAAGTGGAGAAGACAAATCACAACCTTACAGGAAACAGTCCCAATGACTTTCCTCTACCAGATCCAAGCATTTTTCTTTTGACAGCCCCCTTAGGGGGAAAACTAGCACTTTTTTCATCAAATTGGCAAATAGTGTCCCAAGGCTACAGGTTCCATTTTTACACTCTACCAAGGTCAAAGGGTATGCCAGACCTGCCACACAATCAATGGGCAGAGGCACAAAAACAAATTACAGCCCTCATGGACATGAGGGCCATTCAGCAAGTACCACAACAAGAGCAGGGGAAAGGATTTTACTCCAGACTTTTCCTAGTACCCAGAAAGGACAAAACCTGGAGATCAATACTGGACCTGTCCATACTAAATACGTTTCTGGAAGTTCCAAAATTCAAGATGTTGACTCTACAGCAGCTACTGCCCATGCTGGGCAAGAGGGCTTGGCTCGTAACTTTGGACCTAAAAGAGGCATACCTGCATGTCCCAATCAGACAGTATTGCAGAAGATACCTCAGATTCATAGCTGGCTCAATGCATTACCAATTCTCTGCATTGCCCTTTGGCTTATCTACTATGCCCAGGGTCTTCACAGAATGCCTTGCACCTGTAATTGCGTTTTGCAGACAAAAAGGAATTCAAATATATCCCTACTTGGACAACTTCCTAATTCAAGCAGAGAACAAAGACATTTTTCTAAAGCATCTGGCATTTGTAAAAAGATTACTAATTGGCCTAGGGTACACAGAAAACGAAAAGAAATCAAAACTAGTGCCCTCTCAAGAGATAATATTCCTGGGTGCAAGCTTAAATACAATTGCCCAGATGGCTTATCTCATGCCAGACAAGCAAAAGCAACTGACTACTTACTTCAAGAAATTGGCAACAAAAACCCACTTATCTGCAAGGAAAATCCTGCAGGCCTTGGGTTTCATGGCATCCTGCATACTACTAATTCCACATGCCAGACTGCATATGAGGAAACTACAATGGTATCTAAAAAGTGTTTGGACTCAGCATTGCCACAGCATGGAGACAGTAATTGCACTCATTCCCTGCCTACAACAGGAGTTTCGATGGTGGGCAGAAGCCTGTCACCACAACAAGGGTCTGCCATTCAGTTTACCCACAGCCAGATAGACACTGACAACGGATGCATCAGATTATGCCTGGGGGGCCCATATGGCAGGAAAATGTGTTCAGGGCACATGGCCTGCAAACCAGATGCATCTACACATCAATCAAAAAGAGATGTTACCTGTTCAAAATGCCCTGACAGCTTTCAAGGACCTGCTTCATCCAGGACAGTTACTGATAAAGACAGACAACACTACAGTCATGTGGTACATAAACAAGCAGGGAGGTACACATTCCTACCCCCTCTGCAGACAAGCAATGACCTTATGGGACACAGCATTGGCTTTTCAAGTTCACCTGCAAGCACGATTCCTGCCAGGAAAAACAAATACTCTGGCAGACGAACTAAGCAGAAACCTCATGGATCCCCACAAATGGAAACTGGATGCACAAGTCTTCAGCATGATAATAAGGAAATAGGGATTCCCAGACATAGATCTATTTGCCTCCCCTCACAACTGCCAACAGCAGAGATTTTGCACAAGGATTTATCACAAGCAAGCATGGAAAGTGGACGCCCTATCATTCAGCTGGAAAAATCTTAACAGTATATGCTTTTCCCCCACTGCCTCTCCTTCCCAGAGTACTCCTAAAGGTCAGACGAGAAGCCAAAAATTATACTGATTACACCAGACTGACCACGCCGGCACTGGTACCCAATCCTAAAGAGCTTGTCTCAAGGTCCAGCATGGATATTGCCTCAAACTTTTCACTTGCTGACCCAACAAAACAATCATATCCTGCACAGCCAACTCAGGACCGTAAATTGGCAGCATGGCGGATAATGTAGCCATTCAGAACACTCCTCTTTCAAAAGCTGTTATGGATGTTATCTTGGAGGCCAGGAGGCCCAGTACCAGAAAATCTTATGTAGAAAAATGGAAGAGATTCTGTACTTGGAACCAGGAACAAGGCATTGACACGTGTGTACCAAGTATCACTCAGATTTTACGATACCTAACTGAGATGCTGAACAAAGGCCTTTCTTTCTCATCAATTAAGATTCAGCCTCTGCCATTTCAGCCCATTACAATACGGAACCACCTATACCCACGGTGGTGGTGCTGCGGTAGCGTTGTCGCCATACAGTAAGACGCTGTCCGGTTCGATTCTCAGCTAGAGCGTCTTCTGCGTGAAGACATGCGTGAATGGGCATACCTTCGTTGAAGGTTGTGCATCAGGGCTGGTAACTCGGCACATAAAAATCAACTACCAATCATTAGCAGACCGGAGTTTCGCTGTGGCGACCCCTAACCAGGAAAAGCCGAAAGACAGAGCAGCAACAATACAGAACAACCTATCTTTTCTCATCCTTTAATAAGGCAGTACCTCAAAGGGGCCAAAAACATTATGCCTCCAAGAAGAGGACCAATTCCGGCCTGGGACCTCAATTATGTTTTGGAAAAACTCACTGCCTCCTTTCGAGCCAACATCAACAGCAGATATAAAATTCTTATCCTGGAAAACAGCTCTGCTCCTAGCAATAACCTCTGCAAGGCGAGTCTCGGGAGTTACAAGCACTCATGGCTGTGGAACATTTCATCATTTTTCATCCAGACAGGGTTTCTCTGAGGACAAACCCTACATTTATGCCTAAGGTGGTGTCCAGTGTGGCCCTCAACCAAACCATTTACTTGCCTACCTTTTACCCAAGTCCACAGAACAAGGGTGAGAAAATTCTACATTCTTTGGACATACACAGGCAGTTACGCTTCTACTTGGACAGAACTAAAGCTTTCAGAAACACAAAAAAACAGACTATTTCTAAATGGATAGGCCATTGCATCCGTTTCTGCTATTTTCAACATGGAAAATCAGTGCCTAAGGGCATTAGGCCTCATTCCACCAGAGCAGCAGCCACTTCAGCAGCCTTCCTCAGAGGAGTACCAACCAAAGATCTCTTAGAGGCTGCAACTTGGAGTTCAGTGCACACCTTTACAAAGCACTACCACTTGCCTCTTTACTGTAAGTCCAGAGCAGGCTTTGCCACTGCAGTTCTGCAGGGCCTCATAGCTTCTCCTAATCCTATTTAGCCCAGCCACCCATCCTCAGCTTTGGGATTCTACCCAGGAGTAATGACTGCAACAGTGAAACACGATGAACATAGTACAGTTGTGTACCTACCATAAATGTAGATGTTCGAGTGTATTCACTGTTGCAGTCCAGGTTACCCACCCACCATCCCCCCTTTCTTTGCTGGGACTTATCTGCACTTCTCTATCCTATACAACCTTTTTGGTGTATTTGCTTGTAGATGAAGGAAATGTTATTTTTGTGCATGCATTTTTTGTTGGCATATTTTTCAGCCTACCAATTTGGGGGCAGCTGACATCTGGGCAAGAAAAACTGAAGGAAATGGCGTCGGCTGCATCTTTTATACCCCTGGCACACTGACGTCAGTGAAGAGGCGACAGCAACCGACACCGGACCTAGACTTTGGAATTCTGGCCGACTGAGGCTAGCCTGCCAGCAGGATAACCCAAGAGTAATGACTGCAACAGTGAATACAGTCGAACATCTACATTTATGGTAGGTACGCAACTGTACTTTCTTCCACCAGAGCCTGGCCTCTTATTTGAGGGCTCTTGACAGGTTAGGGCAAGAAAAACTGAATTAATGGTGTTGGCTGACTTACTTTATATTACGGATGACCTAATGTCAGTCCTCAAGCGACAGCAACTGATGCAAAAATACTAAGTCTCTGGTATTTGGGCCGGCCGAGGGCTACCCTGGCAGGGATAACCCAAATGTGATGACTGCAACAATGAATACACTTGAACATCTACATTTATGGTAAGTGTACACAACTGTACTTTATGTGGTACCTTAACAAACCGGGAGGAACAAAAGCGTACCACCTGTGCAGACTAACCTATGAGGTATATGGGATGTAGCCTCTCATCACAAATTGTCCCTGCTGGCATCCTATTATCCCCTCCAGGGACAACAAACAAGCAGACTTTTGGAGCTGGACATCCACTCCACAACATGAATGGATGCTGGACAGGACAGTCTTCCTGGACATAGTGCTCCAGTGGGACACTCCTCAAATAGATCTGTTTGCCTGACCCCAGAACAGACATCTGCAGACCTTCTGTGCCAAGACCTACTCCCTTCTAGCTTGGTGGGGTAGACGCTTTCAGCATTTCTTGAAAGGAGAAGTTTCTATATGCCTTTCCCCACTTCCCACTAATTTAAAAATTCCTCCAGAAAATCAGGAGAGACCAACCAAAAATCTTGTTGGTAACCCCCTATTGGCCAAGCCAGCACTGGTTCCCCCTACTTCACAATCTAGCCAAGGGCAATCACCACAAGTTACCCCAGTAGGTGGAGTTTCTGACACAACAAAAGAGAACCCTCATCCACCCACACTTGCAGATGTTGTCACTGACACTGTGAGTGATAAACTTTTAATTCCCTTCAGGCACCACTACTCAGAGGATGTGCTTTCAGTCCTGAGGGAGTCCAGGAAACCTACTACAAGAAAAACATACCTAGCTACATAGGAAAGATTTTCAAAATGGTGTTTGGACAAGGAAGGGACCCATGCATTGCTGACCCCCCCCCCCCCCAGTTCTAGCATACATGTATCAACTATTAAAAGGCGGACTGTCATACTCTTCAGTAAAAGTTCACTTTTCTGCAATCTCAGCCTGCCTACCACTAGACCCTCCCTTACTGGCCAGGCTCAATGTTAAGCTTTTCTTAAAAGGGGTCTTACACATAAGGCCTCCAAGAAAGCCCATCCCACCACACCCTGGGTCCTTAACTTAATTCTAGAAAAGCTAACCCAGCACCCATTTGAACTTGCTGGTACAGCTACTCTTCAGATGTGTACTTGGAAAACAGAACTGCTAGTGGCCATAAATTTAGCCAGAAGGGTGTCAGAACTACAGGCCTTAATGGCCTGACCCCCCCCCTTATACTACTTTCCACAAGGACAGGGTAACACTAAAAACTAACCCCTCCTTGATGCCTAAGGTGGTCAACGATTTGTCATTAAACCAGTCTATTCACCTACCCACATTCTACCTCTCTCCCACCTGAAGGGGAGAGGATACTTCACTCCCTGGATGTACACAGTTGAGATTTTACCTGAACAAAACTAAATCCATTAGGAAATCCAATCAACTCTTTGTTTTCTTCCATGCCAGGGCCCTTTGCAAGGCAGTCTCCAAACAAACCATTGCCTGTTGGATCAGAAAAGCTATTTGCCTCTTTTACTCACACCATGGCAAAAATCTCCCATTGGGAGTAAAAGCTCATTCCACCAGAGCAATGGCAGTCTCCAAAGCCTTTCCAAAGGCCTGAACACTGCTTCCATTATGGAAGCAGTGACATGGTCTACCATTCACACTTTCACCAAACGCTACAAATTAGACAATGTCTCCAGAGCATGAGCAGGATTGGCCAGGGCAATCCTACAGGGCTTTGTAGAATCAGCCTCTTTATCCACCACCCTTCCTTCCAACTAAGCTGTGGCACCCTCCCCCAACAAGAATACTGCAACATAGGAATAGAAGGACATAGAATAGTTGTATAAAATCTTGCCATAACTATAGATGTCCTTCTCTTCCATGTTGCAGTGTTCCTTCCCACCCACCAAAAAATCCTTCTCTTCTCTTACTCTGTCCAGCATATCATTAGGACCCTGGTATCCTATACCCTGCACTGGGGACCTATGAAAACCACATAAGGGCCCCAGGGCCCCATGCCTCACATCACTGGCATCTCCTGCTGCTGGGCTTTCTACTCCCTTTTGCTGGGCTTTCAAATTCTGAGGTCTGTGCGTGCAGACGTCACATTTAAGGCCCCTGGTTTATGGCCCTGCATGTGACGTCCCATGCAGCTGCAACAGCCAAGCTGAAGCTTTTGTATAGGAGCCGACATATGGGTCGCCTGAGGAGGGAAATCCCACAACAGGAATACTGCAAAATGGAAGAGAAGGACATCTATGGCTATGGTAAGATTTTACACAACTATTCTTTCCATCTACAATGTCTTTACATTTGGGATTTAGCATGGGCAAAAAATAACTTACTAGCTATAAATGTCTTCCATCTTACTGGGACTGGTTGAAAAAAACAACCCGATGTGGAAATTGTGAGGAGTCATTTTATGATTTACAGCCCTGCAACAGAAACATGGGTAAATAATTTTCCCTAGTCATTAAAAGCAGTTTTTTGTAGTGACTAATAGAAATAATAATTTTTTTACAGTAGTGAAGGTAGCGTTGTTGCCTCACAGCAAGAGATTCTCCCGTTTGATTTTCAGCTGGAGTGCCTTCTGTGTGGAGTCTGCATGTCCTCGCCGCGGTTGGGTGGGTGTTTGAAAGACGTGCGTAAAAGGGCGTGCCTTCGTTGAAGATTGGACGTTGAGATGGCACCTCGGCGTTCATGAAAATCTACTGCCAATCATTAGCGGACCGGAGTTCCGCTGTGGCGACCCCTAACTGGGAAAAGCCAAAAGACAACAACAGTGAAGGTGAGGTGTTTGTAATTAAGCAACATATTCCATTTCAGGCTAACTGTGGTGGTGGTGCTGCGGTAGCGTTGTCACCTCACAGAAAAGCTGAAAGACAACAACAGTGAAGGTGAGGTGTTTGTAATTAAGCAACATATTCCATTTCAGGCTAACTGCGGTGGTGGTGCTGCAGTAGCGTTGTCGCCTCACAGTAAGATGTCCTGTTCGATTCTCAGCTAGAGCATCTTCTGTGTGGAGACATGCGTGAATGGGCGTACCTTCGTTGAAGGTTGTGCTTCAGAGCTGGCAACTCGGCACATAAAAAATCTACTGCCAATCATTAGCGGACCGGAGTTCCACTGTGCCGGCCCCTAACCGAGAAAAGCCGAAAGACACAACAACATTCCATTTCAGGCTACAAATCTGACAAACTGCCAACAGCCGTCTAATTCAGGCAGAAAGCCAGGGCATACTTTTGAATCATCTGGCATTTGTATAAAGGGTTCTAACTTGTCTGGGGTACACATTAAATGAAAAGAAATCACAACTGGTACCCCGTCAACAAATTACATTCTTGGGAGCAAGCTTGAATACAACTTCCCAGATGGCTTACCTCACGCCAGAAAAGCAAATTCATTTGATAACCTATTCCAAACAAGTGGCCACAAAAACCCTGCTATCTACAAGACAAATACTGTAAGCCTTTTGGGGTTCATGGCCTCTTGCATTCTTCTAATTCCAAATGCAAGACTGCATATGAGGAAACTACAGTGGTATCTAAAAAGCCTATGGAGTCAACATTCTCACAGCCTAGAAACAATGATTCCTATCATACCTTGCCTATGCCTAGAGTTCTCTAGTGGCAGAGGCTTGCCACCAAAACAAGGGACTACATTCACAATACTCCCTGCCACCCAGACCCTAACAAGAGATGCATCAGACTATGCATAGGGGGCTCACCTGGCAGGGAAGTGCATTCAGGGCAAATGGAACCCAAGTCAAATGCACCTACATTTCAATCAAAAAGAAATGTTAGCTGTACAGAATGCTCTAACAGCCTTCAAGGACTACATTCTTCCAGGACAACTAATGGTAAAGATGGACAACACCACGGTTATGTGGTACATAGACAAGCAGGGGGGGTACACATTCCTACCCCCTCTGCAGACTAGCCATGGCATTGTGGAACACAGCCTTGAGCTACCAAGTGCACTACAAGCTCAATTCCTGCCCGGAAAATTAAATACACTGGCAGAAGGACTAAGCAGAACCCTCATGGACCCACACGAGTGGAAACTGGAACCAAGGATTTTCAACATGTTGACAAGTGAATGGGGGAGCCCAGACATAGACCTATTTGCCTCCCCCAGAATTACCAATCAGGACAAGTTTTGCACAAGGACTCCCCACAAACAAGCCTGGAAAGTGGATGCTCTGTCCTTCAGCTGGAAAAATCTATCAGCCTATGCCTTCCCCCCACTGCCTCTGCTCTCCAAAGTTCTAAAAGTCAAACAGGACAAACCAAGGATGATTTTGATTGCTCCAGACTGGCCACGCCAACACTGGTACCCCCTCCTGTGCAGTATGTCGCAGTTATCTCTATAGCACCTGCCTCAGACCCCTTCCCTGCTGTCTTAGCAGGAGAACCAGATTCTGAACCCTCAACTTCCAACATTGAACCTTGCAGCCTGGCTAATTACTTAAACTCACCCTTATCATCCCTCAGCAAACCTGTGATGGATGTCATCTTAGAGGCAAGGAGGCCTAGTACTAGAAAATCTTATGCTGAAAAATGCAAAAGATTCAGTGCCTGGAACCAATCTCAAGGGATGAGCACAGCAGCACCCAATTTACCTCCGATTTCGCAATACTTCACTGAGATGCTTCACAAAGGCCTATCTTTTTCCTCCATTAAAATCCACGCCTCAGCCATTTCAGCTCATTATAACACAGAACCTCCCCTCTTCCCTCATCCTCTGCTCAAGCAGTACCTCAGAAGGGTCAAAAATTTGAGACCATCCAGGAGAGCTCCAACCCCTACCTGGGACTTTAACTTTGTATTGGAGAAACTCACTCTTCCTCCTTTCGAGCCAGCTGCTACTGCAGACTTAAAATGTCTTTCTTGGAAAACAGCTTTCCTTTTAGCAATCTCTTCAGCTAGAAGGATATCTGAATTACAGGCCCTTATGGCAGTGGAGCCTTTCATTATCTTTCATGCGGACAGGGTATCACTCAGGACCAATCCATCCTTCATGCCCAAGTTGCTATCCAGTGTGGCTCTTAATCAGTCCATTCATTTGCCAACCTTCTTTCCCAATCCACAGAACAAAGGGGAACATAATCTGCATTCCTTGGATGTGCACAGACAACTTAGATTTTACTTGGACAGGACTAAACCTCGAAGAAAATCTTTTGCTGCAGGGGGAGAGGGGAAGGCTATTTCAAAACAAACCATTTCTAAATGGATAAGCCATTGCATTCATTTCTGCTATAAGCACCATGGAAAACCTGTCCTCCAGGGGATCAGATATCACTCCACCAGGCATCTACTTCTGCAGCCTTTCTCAGAGGTGTTCCTACCAGGGATATCCTAGAAGCTGCTACCTGGAGTTCTGTACATACTTTCACTAGGCATTTTCATTTGCCAATTTTCTCTAAATCCAGAGCTGGCTTTGCCACTGCTGTCTTGCAGGGCCTTATAGCTGGCCTTAATGCTATATAAACTCCTCCTCCTAACCATATCTTTGGAAATCTACTCAGATGTAATGACTGCAACAGTGAAACACGAAGAACATAGTACAGTTGTGTACACTTACCATAAATGTAGATGTTAGAGTGTATTCACTGTTGCAGTCCTGGTTACCCTCCCTCCAGCTCCCTAACATCTTCCGGCTATACCTCTACTTTCCTTTACTATGCTTAAAAGCCTTTTTGGTGTATTTGCTTTTTGTTGGAGGTATACCTTTGTATTTTAATGTTTATTTGCTCCCCATTAGGGGGGCACCTGACATCTGGGGCAAGAAAAACTGATGTAATGGTGTCGGCTGCATGTTTTATACCCCTGACTACCTGACGTCATGGAAGAAGGGACAGCAACTGATGCAGGACCCAAGACTTTGTTAATCAGGCCGACTGAGGGCAACCTGCAAGCAGATTACCTAAATGTAATGACTGCAACAGTGAATACACACAAACATCTACATTTATGGTAAGTGTACACAACTGTACTTTACTTCACAGTGTAGACTTGAACAAGGTAAGCGATGTCCTTCTATTCTCATGTTGCAGTATTCTCACTTGTGGGATCCGCATCCTCAGGTGACCCGAACATCCAGCTACTATGCAAAAGCTTAAGCCTGGTTGCTGTAAGGTGCATGGGACGTCATATGCAGGGCCATAAACCATGGGCCATAAATGTGATGTCTGCATGCACAGACCTCAGAATTTTTCTGCCGCAGTTGAATGTCAGCTTTCTCTCTTTTCTCCGTGCTACAGAAGACATTTTCAGATAAGTACCCCAATGGGGAATTTTTCTTATTTTTACTTAGGCTTGGTTTGCTGCTGTTCCTTAGCTAGCCAATGTCATCCAGAAAGGGGTAATGTAAGTGCGGCCACCAGATTCCGCACAAAGATTCCCTTGAACTTTGTTCAGCTTAGGCCAATGTCAAGACCATACGACCTGTAGCATTTGTCAGTCGTACATCCCAAAAACCCTACGCAGTTGTCTGGCAGCTCTGAAACTATTTGTGGAAAACCAATTACTCATGCGTTTAGCCCTAGGCATGCAACCCGAATTGGCCATCGAGGTGGAGCCGCCTAAAAGAAGGCCAAGGTTTCAAGGCCTACTACTACGACCACTCCGATGTCAGACGTTCCACCAGCTACCGGTCTACGGGCTGAGGGACGTCTGGATGAACTGGCGACTTTGGCGGGTAGCTTGATGGAAGCTGCCCGTGAATCTCCAGCAGGCACATCCGAGGAGGTTACTGTGACGTCAGCTCCAGCTGATGTCGAGGGGGAACTGGGCTTCTCCAGACGGCCGCCTATGGTGACAGAACTAGGCTCCACTCCCACAGGCCTGATACTTGACCTTCTCCTTCACAAACTGTCACTGATTACTCCTCTAAAAAGAAACACAAAACTAAATGTCTGTCCTGCAGGAGGCCAGGAAACCCACTACCAGGAGATCCTGTGTTTCCAAATGGATAAGGTTTTGCAGTTGGTTTCTTCAAAGGCAACTAGATCTCTTCAAATCAGATGTCCCTCTAGTCTTAGCCTTTGTGTGTAAGCTTCTTAAATCAGAACTTTCATACCTTCAGTGAAAGTACACTTATCTGCCATTTCAGCTTGCTTACCTATGAATCTGCCACTATTTTCCTGGTTGGAAGTCAAAACTTCTCCTGAAGGTGGGTCCTCCATATCAGACCACCTAGAAAACCAATCCCCCCCCTCCTTGGGACTTGAACTATGTACTGGAAAAACATACCACTGCCCCCTTTGAACCTCCAGCTTCTACTTCTTTACAGATGTGTATCTGGAAGACTGTTTTGTTAGTAGCCCTTACTTCAGCTAGGAGACTCTCTGCATTGCAAGCACTCATGGCTTCTCCTCCCTACACTGTCTTCCACAAAAACAGGATAACTCTTTGTACCAACGCTTTCTTCATGACCATAGTGGTCAATGAACTCTCCCTCCTCCTTCATGCCCAAAGTGGTCAGTGAACTATCCCTCAACCAGTCTATTCATTTACCCACCTTTTTCTCTTCTCCACAAAATGCCAGTGAAAGAGTGCGTCACTCCCTTGATGTGCACAGGCAACTAAGATTTTATCTGGACAAGACTAAGAACATTAGAAGGTCCAAGCAGCTCTTTGTATCTTTCCACCCCAAAGCCTTGGGGAAAGATGTATCCAAACAGACTGTATCCTCCTGGATGGGCAAGACTATTACCTTCTGTTATTCTTTCCATGGCAAAGACTTACCCCACTCTGTAAAAGCCCATTCTGCTAGAGCAGTGGCCTCTTCTCGGGCTTTCCTCAAG
Organism: Protopterus annectens; assembly: GCF_019279795.1. NCBI lineage: Eukaryota > Metazoa > Chordata > Ceratodontiformes > Protopteridae > Protopterus > Protopterus annectens. The sequence continues at coordinate 413,276,453 of NC_056751.1, forward strand.
AGCCTGGATTTGGCTACCATTCTAATGGCAGCCCCATGGTCCTCTGTACATACCTTCACCAAACATTACAAGTTGGACAAAATAGCCAGAGCAGGATTTGCAAGGGCCATCCTCCAAGGTTTCCTGGAGAATGCTACCTCTTCCTCCACTCTTTCTTCTGCTTGAGCTGTGGTACTGTTCCACAAGTGGGAATACTGCAACATGAGAACAGAAGGACATATATTAGTTATGTACAATCTTAACATATCCATACATGTCCTCCTCCTCCATGTTGTAGTATTCCTGCCTACCCTCCTGTCCCCCTTCATGACATTTTCTTTCCGTGGAGGTATCATTCCTATTCTCCTTAAACTGTTGTCCAACTGGGAAATCAGTTCTGAGGTCTGTGCATGCAGATGTCACATTTATGGCCCTGTGTGTGACGTCCAATGCATCTTACAGCAACCAGGCTTAAGCTTTTGCATAGGAGCTGGTCGTTTGCGTCGCCTGGGGCGGAGGATCCCACAAGTGAGAATACTGCAACATGAAAGAGAAGAACCTCTATGGCTATGGTAAGACTTTATACAAATAATTAATTATCTCTCATCCATCTCCACCTATTCAGCCTTCATGTGACAATGTGAGTGATAGGATTTTGATTCCTCATAGACACCTTCCTCATAGACACCTTTTTACTGAAGACATGCTGAGGGTCCTGCAGGAGGCCAAGAAACCCATTACTAGGAAATCCTACTTATCCAAATGGAAAAGGTTTTCTCTGTGGTGTCTCTCTCATAACCTGGATCCACTTACTGTGGATGTTCCTTTGGTTCTCTCTTATTTGTGTGAGTTACTCAATACTGGTTTGGCCTATTCTTCTATTAAGGCCAGTTATCAGCTATCTCTGCTTGTCTGCCTTTATCTCCACCTTTAGCTTCTAGATTTGAAGATGAAATAATTCCTTAAAGGTGTTCTTCATGTTGGACCTCCCAGGAAGCCAGTTCCTACTTCCTGGGATCTTAATTTTGTTTGGGAAAAATTGACTCTTGACTCCTTTTAAGCCTGCTGCTTCAGCTTCTTTGCAACATTGTTCTTGGAAGATGGTTCTTTTATTAGCTATTACTTCTGTCAGAAGGGTGTCTTGAGTTGCAACCCCTTATGGCTTGTCCTACATTTCTGTTTTTTCATAAGGACAGGGTGTCCTTGCACGTTAATCCTTTTATGCCAAAGGTGATTAATGAGTTGTCACTTAGTTTATTATTTTGCCTACTTTTTTTCCCCTTTCCACAGTCTAAAAGTGAGAGGGTGCTACGTAGTTTGGATGTGCGTAGACAACTCAGATTTTATTTGGATAAGATTAAGTCTGTAAGGAAATCTGACCAGTTGTTTCCTGTCATCTACGATCCCTAAGATTATCTCTGTCCAAGCAAACTGTTTCTTCTTGGATTTCAAAGGCTATTTCCTTTTGTTATATTTTTCATGGTAAAAGCCTTCCTTCTTCTGTAAAGGCTCATTCTACTAGAGCTGTGGCTTCTTCTGGAGCTTTTTTAATGGGTTGGATACTACTATTATTGTAGAAGCAGCTACCTGGACTTGATGTTCAGTTGATTATGTATTAAAAGTGTGCACCTTTACCAAGCACTACAAGTTGGATAGCATGTCTATTGCAAGAGCTTGTTTTGCTAGGGCCATTCTTCATGGTTTCATAGAGGGTTATACAGTTCCTTCCTCCTACTACCAGATTTCCTCTCGAGCTTTGGCACTCTCTCATATGTAAGGAATATTGCAATAGTGAATGGAAGGACATAGTACAGTTGTGTAAAATGTTACCATAACAGTAGATGCCCTTGCCTTCACTGTTGCAGTATTCAGTCCCTCCTTCCCCCTAGTCCTTTTCTTCCTGGATGCTCAGGTTACCTCCAGGAGTTCCTTGGACTGGTGTTCCAAACTGGAGCCTGGAGCGATCAGATGTTCATCCTGTTTCACTGTTGCAGTCATCACATTTAAGTTATCTGCTTGCAGTAGCCCTCACTTGGCCTGATTATCAAAGTCTTGGATCCTGCGTCAGTTGCTGTCTCATCTTCCATGACGTCAGGTAGTCAGGGGTATGAAGCATGCAGCTGACACCATTACCCCAGTCTTTCTTGCCGTGCGGTGCCCGAAGCAGAAGCAGTTCGCAAGTGCTGGTCGACTGACTCCTGAAATTTTCGTTTTCCAGTTTCAGAACCAAAGTCTTCAACTAAAGCTAAGTACCCTGTTGGGGAAACTTTTTCTTGCTCTAAACTGATGTCAGTAAAAGTCAGTAATTGTATTTCTTGTAGAAAGCAAGTACCTCATAAAGATTTTCATTCGTACTGTATTCCTTGCCTAGCCCTGACCACAACATACCTCTCTGTCAGTTTTGTGCCTTATTTAAACCACGAACTATTCGTTGTTGGTATATTTTTGCTTCTAAATATTTTGGTACTCTGTTCAATTAAACAGATATGTCTTCGGTAAGCCACCCAACTACCGACATTCTGAAAAAATGCAAGATAAAGACAGAGACAGGCTGCCTAGGTCCAAAGCTGCCGACATTTCTCCTAAGCTAGTCGCCAGTTCGCCGGTACTCAGTGAGGTGCTTTCGCTTCCCCTGATACCCACTACTTTCGATTCGCAGGCCTCTACTGAGACCCATTCAGAGTCCGGTATGCCACAAGATGCCTCAACTGTGGAACCTGCAGATGTCTCTACCTTGGATGGGTCCGGAGCCACTCTGCAGGCACCGGCTTCTGAGGGTGTATTCAGGCCTTACTGACTTGCATATTAAACCAACACCATCTTCTTCTTCAAGTCCTAAAACTCGAACCATGCGTAGGAAACTGACGCCCAGACCACATGGTCAGACCTCTATGCCTAAACAATAAATGATAAGAATGGCTGTATACCTTTTTACTTTAATCAGGGGAAGCCAACATTCCCCCTTTAAGAGACCTAGGACTGAATTGGCTTATGATACTTCTGACCAGGATTCTGAAATTTCTGTCTCCTCAGATGATCAGAATTTCCCTTATCTACCTATGAGGATTCTGATGCAGAGGACTGTATTCCCTCTGCTTCTCCCCCAGAGGAATTTTCTTTTGGTGAAACCTTGCATACTCTTAGGGTGTATTTTCACTGGGAAAGCCAGGATTACTCTGATTCTAAAAAGTGGCTTAGAGATTTCTTACTCCTACCCCAACACAGGCCTTTAGCTATCCCTCTTGTGCTGGACATTGTTGACGATGTCTTCTCGGAATCCAGCTTGGCCCCTGACTCTTTACCTCCTGCTCCCTGAAAACCTGATAGATATTACAGGGTTCCTGATTCTCACAAGTTCCTTTTTAAAAATTCTACTGCGGATCCTGAGACCATTTCACAGGGACCCAAGGGCATTAAGGCTACTACTGCCAAAAATCCTACCCCCTCTGATAGAGATTCCAGGGCCCTGGATAGACGGGAGTAAGAAGGTATACACCTCTGCAACCTTTGCCATCAGGGCCTTAAATTGCCAGTTTCATATGTTAAAGTAGCAGCAGCATATTATTGGATTGCTTAAACCGAAAATGATGTTGATTCCTGATTGTGCTGCAAATAAGGATTTACAGGATTTAAGGCATTCTGCTGAACAGGTTGAAAAACATACTTTGCAATGTGGTTTTGATTCACTAGAGGTATCTTGCAGGGCTGCTGTCACCGGGTCTGTACTTAGAAGGCATGCTTGGCTTAAGGAGCAATCTTTGCCAGATCATGTTAAAACTAAATTGCTGGGTGCTCCCTTAAATCAGGACCACCTGTTTGGCAACAAAGCAGAAGAAGTTCTTAAAAAGATGGAGGAAAAAGGTAAATATATGCAAACTGTTAAAGATTTCTTACAAGTGCAGCCTCCAAGATTTAGTAGGCATTGGCCCTCAAAAAATTGGTCCTTTCCTGCCTCTTCCAGGCCTTCTCAGTTCAAACCCAGAACCAGCAGAACAACCAGGCTTCAGTCCCAGGGTACGCACAGGACTAAGCAGTGGGGGGCTCCCACTTCCAAATCACGGAGTAGTAAGACTCCTCCCTATGGTAAGCTGTCTCAATGACTTAACTTTAAAACTTCCAAGCACTTCTCAACTGACTGTTCCTTTAGGGGGAAAGATTGCTCTGCAAGCAAAAAACTGGGAACTCATTACTCAGGACAAATGGGTTTTAAACGTAGTTTCCCAAGGATACAGATTTCACTTCCGCACGTTACCATCCCCAAATGGTTGGCCAGATCTACCCCCAAATCACTAGGCAGAAGCTCAAAAGCAAGTACTCTCTCTTAAGATTAAAGGCTATTCAGACTGTACCAGAAGAGGAAAAGGGACAAGGTTTCTACTCAAGACTTTTCCTGGTACCCAGAAAAGACAACTCATGGTGTTCTGTCCTGGACCTTTCTATCCTAAACACCTTTTTGGTGCTTCCAAAATTCAAGATGCTAACTCTTCACCAGTTGCTTCCCATGATGGGCAAAGATGCCTGGTTGGCAACACTGGATTTAAAGGAAGCCTATCTGCACATCCCAATCAGGGAATCTTGCAGAAGTTACCTACGCTTCAAAGCAGGCTGCATGCACTTTCAATTCTCTGCACTGCCCTTTGGCTTATCGTCTGCACCCAGGGTATTTACAAAGTGCCTAGCTCCAGTCATTGCATTTTGCAGGCAAAGAAATCTTCAAATATACCCATACCTGGAAGACTGTCTAATTCAGGCAGAAAGCCAGGACATACTTTTGAATCATCTGGCATTTGTACAAAAGTTGCTGACTTGTCTGGGGTACACCATAAACAAAAAGAAATCACAGCTGGTACCCTGTCAACAAATTATATTCCTGGGAACAAGCTTGAACACAACTTCCCAAATGGCTTTCCTCATGCCAGAGAAACAAATTCATTTGACAACTTACTTCAAACTAGTGCCCACAAAAACCCTGCTATCTGCAAGGCAAATACTGCAAGCCTTGGGGTTCATGGCCTCGTGTGGTCTACTAATTCCATATGCAAGACTGCATATGAGGAAACTACAATGGTATCTAAAAAGCCCATGGTGTCAACACTCTCACGATCTAGAAGCAATGATTCCTATCATACCTTGCCTATGGGTAGAACTCCTTTGGTGGGCAGAGGCCTGCCACCAAAACAAGTGACTACTATTCACTCTACCCCCTGCCACACAAACCCTAACAGATGCATCAGACTATGCATGGGGGGGGGCTCCCCTGGCTGGGAAGTGCATTCAGGGCAAATGGAACCCAAGTCAAATGCACCTGCATATCAATCAAAAAGAAATGTTAGCGGCACTGAATGCTCTGACAGCCTTCAAGGACCACATTCTTCCAGGACAATTAATGGTAAAGACGGACAACACCACTTTTATGTGGTACATAAGCAGGGGGGTACCCATTCCTACCCCCTATGCAGACTAGCCATGGCTCTGTGGAACACAGCCTTGAGCTACCAAGTGCCATCTATATGCTCAATTCCTGCCAGGACAACTAAATACACTGGCAGACGAACTAAGCAGAAATTTCATGGACCCACACGAGTGGAAACTGGAACCAAAGACTTTCAACATGTTGACAAACAAATGGGGGAGCCCAGATATAGACCTGTTTGTCTCCCCCCAGAACTACCAATTGGACAAATTCTGCACAAGGACTCCCCACAAACCAGCTTGGAAAGTGGATGCTCTGTCCTTCAGCTGGAAAAATCTGTCAGTTTATGCCTTTCCTCCTCTGCCTCTCCTCTCCAAAGTACTACTAAAGATCAAACAGGACAAACCAAGGATGATGGTGATTGCACCAGACTGGCCACGCCAACACTATTACCCCCTCTTGTGCAGTGTGTCACAGCTAACCCCATAGCACCTGCCTTGGGCCCCTACCCTGCTGTCACAGCAGGAGAGCCAGATTCTGCACCCCCAACTTCAAACCCTGAACCTGGCAGCCTGGCTAATTACCTAATGTCTCCATTACCATCCCTCAGTAAACAAGTGTTGGATGTCATTTTGGAGGCAAGGAGGCCTAGTACTAGAAAATCTTATGCTGAAAAATGGAAAAGATTCTGTGCCTGGAACCAAACTCAAGGGATGGCCACAGCAGTGCCCAATTTACCTCAGATTCTGCAGTACTTAACTGAGATGCTTCACAAGGGCCTTTCCTTTTCCTTCATCAAAATTCACGCCTCAGCCATTTCAGCTCATTACAACACAGAACCACCCCTCTTTTCTCACCCACTGCTCAAGCAGTTTCTCAGAGGGGCCAAAAACTTAAGACCACCCAGAAGAGACCAAACTCTAGCCTGGGACCTTAACTTTGTATTGGAAAAACTCACTCTGCCTCCTTTTGAGCCAGCTGCAAGTACAGAGTTAAAATTCCTTTCTTGGAAAACAGCTTTCCTTTTAGCAATCCCTTCAGCAAGAAGGTATCTGAATTACAAGCCCTTATGGCAGTGGAGCCTTTCATCATCTTTCATGCAGTTAGGGTGTCCCTCAGGACCAATCCCTCCTTCCTGCACAAGGTGATATCCAGTGTGGCTCTTAATCAATCCATTCATTTGCCAACCTTCTTTTAGTCTTGCAGGGCCTTATAGCTGGTCCTAATGCTGTCTGAGTTCCTCCTCCCATCATTAGCTTTGGGAATCTACCCAAATGTGATAATTGCAACAGTGAAACACGAAGAACATAGTACAGCTGTGTACACTTACCATAAATGTAGATTTTCGAGTGTATTCACTGTTGCAGTCCTGGTTACCCTCCCTCCAGCCCCCTGACTTCTTTTGGCTGTACCTCTATACTCCTTTACTATGCTTAAAAGCTTTTTGGTGTATTTGCTTTTTTGTTGGAGGTATAACCTTGTGTATATATATATATATATATATATATATATATATATATGTGTGTGTGTGTGTGTGTGTGCGTGTGTGTGTATTTAATTGCTTCCCATTAGGGGGGCACCTGACATCTGGGGCAAGAAAAACTGATGTAATGACATCGGCTGCATGCTTTATACCCCTGATTACCTGACGTCACGGAAGATGAGACAGCATCCGACGCAGGACCCAAGACTGATAATCAGGCCGACTGAGGGCTACTGCAAGCAGATAACCCAAATGTGATGACTGCAACAGTGAATACACTCTAACATCTACATTTATGGTAAGTGTACGCAACTGTACTTTCTGAGGTTGGCACATCCGGGCATCACTTTTATGGCCTGCACAATGTAGGGACTGTATGTGTGATGTCTGGCATACCATAAAACTTTAATAGGTTCTGGTATACTGGCTGTTGGCTTTCATGGGAGGGAAACCCATATGTAAGGCATACTGCAACAGTGAAGGCAAGAACATCTGCTGTTATGGGAAGATTTTACACAACTGTACTATCGGAGACAAAATTAAAGTGGGAGGGTTCCTCCCTGAAAATTGTCTGAACAGAAGAACCAGACAGGGATGTCTTCTTTCCCCTTTGTTATTTGCATTATATATAGAGCCATTTGCAAAGAAAGTAAGGGACTCAGAAATTCAAGGACATAACTGGTATGGTAATCAAGAAAATTTGGCTTTATTTGCATATGATATTTTGCACCTGATAAAACTAGAAAATAACATATCAGTGCTGTGGAACATCCTGAGATAGTTTGAAGTTTTTTCTGGATATAAAATTAATGAAGACAAAACAAAGGCTATGCCCCCACATATGAATTGGTTCAGCAATGCCCATATCTATGGGGATATGATAAAATTAAATATTTAGGAGTATGGGTTAAAATTATTCTATTTTGGCATATAAGGATACATGGAAAAAGACTACATAAAAGATGAATGCAAAAACTGAGAAGTTGAAAGCTATTTATGGATATGGGTAGCAAAATACAAGCAGTGAAATGTTGTAGTCCCTTTAGTTTTATGTACAGGTCAGACATATTTTTATCAACCAGAGGAAAGCTGGTGGACGATAATTAATAAAGAGTTGCAGGATTTTATCTGGGAGGGGAAAAGTGCAAGGGTCAAGTGAGATAGGTTACTCCTTCCAGCAGAATAAGGTGATTTAGGATTACCTGATTTGAAGGTATACTTTAGAGCTACACAGTTAAGGCTCGTATACATAACATAAGCAGTAAGCTGTAATTTAGAGTGGAAAGTGATAATGGTGATGAAGTGGGATGGGGAATTCAAGAAATAAGGAGAGAGTGGGATTTTGGATGCAGATCCTTAAGGAGAATAACAGCCATATGAAATAGTATGTTTATAAAGTAGAGTAAATTATTCTAAGAGCTAAGTCAGTGTGAAAATGGAGAAAGGAGATTATGCCAATAGGGATGACTTCAATTAGGGGTACAGAGAATAGGCAAGAGGGGGGTGGAATTTACTGGAGAGAAGCCATAAGTATTGGGAGCAAATAAACAGAGAGAGAGTGAGAGAGAGAAAGGCAATAGCGTGGGAAGAGGCCAAGAAGACATTTGGACTGCAGGCTAGAGACTGCTTTCCCTATCCAGGATCGATATCAGAGTATAGGCAAAGTGAAAGGGATAGGGGAACCCTACATGAAAGACCTGCTTTGGTGCAGTTCTTAGCTGAATCTGTAACAAAAGCTGCTTTTAAAGGGATAACTATTAGATTATATAACATATTGCACGATAACTGTAGGAATCAATCAGAAGTTGTTAAAAAAAGATTAGGAAGAGAGATTGAATACACAATTCACAAGGAGACAGTGGGAGGATACAAATATGGCTCCTAAGTATGCAACAAAGTATACAAGATTTAGGATTTTTGCTTGGAAGTGTTTGCTTAGGTATTTTTATACCCCAAGCAGACTCCAAAGAATTTTCCCTCAGGTAGATGGCAAATATTGGAGGTGTGATAGGGAAGAAAGAGGTAACTGGGGCATATGTTTTGGAACTGTAATTGTTGTTGTGTCTTTCGGCTTTTCCTGGTTAGGGGTTGCCACAGTGGAAGTCCGGTCCGCTAATGATTGGCAATAGATTTTTACGTACCGAGTTGCCAGCTCTGACGTACAACCTTCAATGAAGGTACGCCCATTCACGCTTGTCTCCACACAGAAGACGCTCTAGCTGAGAATCGAACAGGACGTCTTACTGTGAGGTGACAACGCTACCGCAGCACCAGAACTGTAATGAGTTGGCGTAATTTAAAAATTCTGTAGAGTTCTCAGTCAGAAATATTGGGTGAGCAAATTGGTGCAACTATGGAAATGAGTTTTTGAGCTGGGATACAGGATCTGGATTGCCTAGACAAAGTAAAGCCTTGTTAAGTTTAATTTTGATGCGTCGAAAAAAAGCAGTTACTAGAAACTAGCTGTATTTGAAGTAGTGAATATTGTAACAGAGATAAAAGAACAAGAAGTGGGATCTTTAGAAAAAGGTAGGAGCAAATTACATAGATATAAATGGGAATTGTAGGAACAGTGTATGGATAACACCGTTTTGGTGGAGAAGTGAGGTTTAAGGGAAGGCAGTATTTGATCAATTTAGATTATGTTGGATTGATTGTGTTTTAAAAGTATTTCTGAGGTATAGCATTTGTAACTGTGAACATGTTAACATGATGTTCGTGTTTCACCGTTTCACTCATCACACTTGGGGTTGTCTGCCTGCAGATAGCCCTCAGTCAGCCCAAATACCAGAGTTTTGGGATTTCTGCATTGGATGCTGTCACCTCTTCCATGACGTCAGGTCGTCATGGGTATAAAACATGCAGCCGATGCCATTACATCAGCTTTTCTTGCTGCGTAGGAGCCCGAAGCAGAAGCAGTTCGCAAGTGTTGGTCGGCCGCTTCCTGAAATTTTCATTTTTCGAGTTTCAAACCTGAAGTCTTCTAAAGCCAAGTACCCCATTGAGGATCCTTTTTTTCTTGTTTTAACCAATGTCAGAAAAAGTTAACAATTGTCTTGCCTGTGGAAAGGAAATACCTCACAGAGATTTTCATTCTTACTGCGTCATCTGTTTAGGCCCAGACCATGACGTTCTTCACTGTAGGTTTTGTGCCTTGTTTAACGCCCAAACTATTCATCATCAGGCTATCTTTGTCGCAAAATTCTTTCGCGGTCATTGTCCGTATTCCGAAATGGCTTCAATAAGCCATCCGACTACCGATCTTCCGAAAAAACGTAAGGATAAAGACAGAAACCGCATAGATCCAAAATTGCCGACACTTCGGTTAAGCTAGTCGCCAGTCCACCAGTACTCAGTGAGGTGCTTTCGCAGCCCCTGATACCCGCTTCTAGAGATTCACAGGCCTCTGCTGAGACCCATTCGTATGCCGCGAGATGCTTCTTTGACCATGGAACCTGCGGATGTCTCTACCTTGGATGGGTCCAGAACCGCTGTACAGGCACCGGCTTCTGAGGGTGTATTCTGACCTTCTGATGTTCACATTAAACTGAATGCTTCATTTTTGACTAAAGCTATCGAGTTTCTCAGGCCCAGACTTCGCACTACGCCTAGAAAACCGACTACCAAAGCGCATGCTCAAGCACCCTTGCTACAGAAACAAATGCTTAGAATGGCTGAAGACCATATAACTTTAATTAGGGGAAGCCAGCCTTCCCCCTCTAAAAGACAAAGAATTAATTTTCCTTCTGATTCTACAGACCATGAGTCCGATGACTCTGATCCCTCTGATTACCAGGATGTTCCCTTATCTACCTGTGAGGATTCAGATGCAGAGGATTCTATTCCCTCTGCATCCCCTCCAGAGGACTTTTCTTTTGGTGAAACCTTGCATACTTTGAGCATTTCCACTGGGAATGCCAGGACTACCCTCAGTCCAAAAAGAGACTCTGAGAATTTTTAGACTTGCCTCATCACAGGCCTCTAGCTATACCCCCTGTCCTGGACATTGTAGATGATGTCTTCAAGTCTTACTCCTGATACTTTACCACCAGATCCTAGAAAGCTTGACAGGTACTACAGAGTACCTGACTCTCATAAATTTCTTTTTAAAAATCCCACTGCGGATCTAGAAACTATTTCCCAGGGACCTAAAGTCATTAAGGCCACTACAGCCAAAAACCCTACCCCTTCGGACGTGGATTCTAGAGCTTTAGACAGATGGGGTAAGAAGGTGTATACCTCTGCAACTCTTACTATCAGGGCTTTGAATTGCCAGTTTCACATGTTGAAGTACCAGCAGCATATTATGGAACTAATTAAACAAAAAATGTTGTTGCTTCCAGATTGTACAGAAAATAAAGATTTACAATAGTTATTGCATTCTGTGAACCAAGTTAGTAACCATAATTTGCAATGTGGTTTTGATGCCTTAGAAGCATCTTGCAGGGCTTCTGTCATTGGGTCTGTACTGAGAAGGCATGCTTGGCTGAAGGAGCAAATCTTGCCAGACCATGTCAAAGCAAAATTACTAGATGCTCCATTAAACCAGGAAAGTTTGTTTGCCACAAAACCAAAAGAAGTTATTAAAAAGATGGACGAAAAAGCTAAAGCTATGCAAGCTGTTAAAGATTTCTTACAGGTGCAGCCACCTAGATTTAGTAGGTATTGACCTTCTAAAAACTGGTCTTTTCCAGTCCCTCCCAGGCATTCTCAGTCCAAACCCAGGGGCAACAGGCCACCAAGACTACAGTCTCAGGGTATGTAGACATCTAAACAGTGGTGTGCTCCCTCCTCTAAAGCAGGGAGTGGTAAGCCACCCCCTAATGGAAAAAGTTCACAATGAGTTGTCTATCTTGCTTCCCAGCAAGGCCCAAGTACTTGCACCCCTAGGAGGAAAACTTGCCCTGCATGCAAAAAACTGGATGTCCATTACCCAGGACCGATGGGTCCTAAACATTGTATCCCAGGTATTACAGATTCCACTTCCACTCACTGCCAACCCCAAGCAGGTTGCCAGACCTTTCTCTAAACCAATGGGCAGAGACTTAAAAGCAAGTACTTTCTCTTCTCAGTATCAGGGCTGTTCAACCTGTGCCAGTAGAGCAAAGGGGACAGGGTTTCTACTCCAGACTGTTTCTTGTGCCCAGAAAAGAGGGCTCTTGGTGCCCTACCCTAGATCTGGCAATTTTCAACACCTTCTTAGTGGTCCCAAAATTCAAAATGCTGACTCTGTACCAGCTTCTTCCTATTCTATCCAAGGACGCCTGGCTAGTCACCCTAGACTTAAAAGAAGCTTATCTGCACATTCCCATAAGGGAATCTTGCAGGAAATATCTACGTTTCAGGGCAGACTCTATGCACTATCAGTTCTCTGCACTTCTCTTGGGCTTATCTACTGTGCCCAGGGTGTTCACAAAGTGCCTGCCACCAGCTATTGCATACTGCAGGCAGAGAAATATTCAAATTTACCCATACTTGGACGATTGCCTGATTCAGGCAGTCAGTCAGGAATTGCTACTTCAGCACCTGTCATTTGTAAAGAGACTTATAACTTCTCTGGGGTGCACCATCAACAAAAGGAAATCACAAGTAGTGCCCAGCCAAAAGATTGCATTCCTGGGAGCAAACTTGAACACAGCTTCCCAGATGGCATTCCTAACACCAGAAAAACAGGTTTATTTGACAAACTACTTCAAACTAATGGTCACCAAAAACCCAGCTATCTGCAAGAAGAATTCTGCAAGCCCTAGGGCTCATGGCCTCATGCATTCTTCTAATTCCATATGCAAGACTGCATATGAGGAAACTTCAGTGGTATTTAAAAAGTCTCTGGTATCAACATTCTCAGGACCTGGAAACACTGATTCCTGTCATTCCTTGTCTAAGGGCAGAGTTCCTTTGGTGGGCAGAGGCATGCAACCACAACAGGGGACTTCCTTTCACTCAACCCATTGCCGCCCAAACCCTGACAGACACATCAGACTAAGCGTGGGGGGCTCACATGGCAGGCAAATGCATTAATGGCAAATGGAGCCCTGGACAAATTCCCCTGCATATCAATCAAAAAGAATTGTTAGCTGTACAGAATGCTCTGACAGCCTTCAAATACCTTATCCTTCCAGGACAACTTCATATAAAGACAGACACCACAGTTATGTGGTACATAAACAAGCAGGGGGGAACTCATTCCTACCCACTCTGCAGGTTAGCCATGGCCCTGTGGAACACAGCCTTGTGCAACCAAGTGCACCTGCAAGCTCAATTCCTGCCAGGCAAATAAAATTCACAGGCAGACAACTTAAGCAGAAATCTGCTGGACCCACACGACTGAAAGCCGGACACCATCTCATTCACACTTCTAATCTACAGGTGGGGGACTCCAGAGGTGGACCTTTTTGCCTTCCCCCTAAACCATCAATTGAGCAAATGTTGCACCAGAAATCCCCACAGCCAAGTGTGGAAAGTGGATGCCCTATCCTTTACATGGGTGGTTGTTGTGTCTTTCGGCTTTTCCCGGTTAGGGGTCGCCACAGCGGAGCTCCGGTCCTCTAATGATTGGTAATTGATTTTTACGTGCCGAATTACCAGCCCTGACACACAACCTTCAATGAAGGTACGCC